>NW_026967606.1:0-300000 GCF_028390025.1 Pseudophryne corroboree | reverse complement strand
AGCACTGTGGGGGCATGTGTATCTGGCAGTGTGGGGGCATATCTAGCACTGTGGGGGCATGTGTATCTGGCAATGTTGGGGTATATCTAGCACTGTGGAGGCATGTGTATCTGGCAATGTGGGGGCATGTGTATCTGGCAATGTGGGGGCATATCTAGCACTGTGGGGGCATGTGTATCTGGCAATGTTGGGGAATCTCTAGCACTGTGGAGGCATGTGTATCTGGCAATGTGGGGGCATGTGTATCTTGCAATGTGGGGGCATATCTAGCACTGTGGGGGCATGTGTATCTGGCAATGTGGGGGCATATCTAGCACTGTGGAGGCATGTGTATCTGGCAATGTGGGGGTATATCTGGCACTGTGGGGGCATGTGTATCTGGCAATGTGGGGGTATATCTGGCACTGTGGGGGCATGTGTATCTGGCAATGTGGGGGTATATCTAGCACTGTGGGGGCATGTGTATCTGGCAATGTGGGGGTATATCTAGCACCGTGGGGGCATGTGTATCTGGCAATGTGGGGGTATATCTGGCACTGTGGGGGCATGTGTATCTGGCAATGTGGGGGCATATCTAGCACTGTGGAGGCATGTGTATCTGGCAATGTTGGGGCATATCTAGCACTGTGGAGGCATGTGTATCTGGCAATGTGGGGGCATATCTAGCACTGTGGGGGCATGTGTATCTGGCAATGTGTGGGTATATCTAGCACTGTGGGGGCATGTGTATCTGGCAATGTGGGGGCATATCTAGCACTGTGGGGGCATGTGTATCTGGCAATGTGGGGGCATATCTAGCACTGTGGAGGCATGTGTATCTGGCAATGTGGGGGCATATCTAGCACTGTGGAGGCATGTGTATCTGGCAATGTGGGGGCATATCTAGCACTGTGGGGGCATGTGTATCTGGCAATGTGGGGGCATATCTAGCACTGTGGGGGCATGTGTATCTGGCAATGTGGGGGTATATCTAGCACTGTGGGGGCATGTGTATCTGGCAATGTGGGGGTATATCTAGCACTGTGGGGGCATGTGTATCTGGCAATGTGGGGGTATATCTAGCACTGTGCAGGCATTGGTATCTGGCAATGTGGGGGTATATCTAGCACTGTGGGGGCATGTGTATCTGGCAATGTGGGGATATATCTAGCACTGTGGAGGCATGTGTATCTGGCAATGTTGGGGAATATCTGGCACCGTGGGGGCATGTGTATCTGGCAATGTGGGGGCATATCTAGCACTGTGGAGGCATGTGTATCTGGCAATGTGGGGGCATATGTAGCACTGTGGGGGCATGTGTATCTGGCATTGTGGGGGAATATCTGGCACCGTGGGGGCATGTGTATCTGGCAATGTGGGGGTATATCTGGCATAGTGGGGTCATGTGTATCTGGCAATGTGGGGGCATATCTAGCATTGTGGGGGATTGTGTATCTGGCAATGTGGAAATATCTAGCACTGTGGAGGCATGGGTATCTGGCAATGTGGAGGCATTTCTGGCACTGTGGGGGCATGGGTATCTGGCAATGTGGGGGTATATCTAGCACTGTGGGGGCATGTGTATCTGGCAATGTGGGAGTATATCTAGCACTGTGGGGGCATGTGTATCTGGCAATGTGGGGGCATATCTAGCACTGTGGAGGCATGTGTATCTGGCAATGTGGGGGCATATCTGGCACTGTGGGGGCATGTGTATCTGGCAATGTGGGGGCATATCTAGCACTGTGGGGGCATGTGTATCTGGCAATGTGGGGGTATATCTAGCACTGTGGGGGCATGTGTTTCTGGCAATGTGGAGGCATTTCTGGCACTGTGGAGGCATGTGTATCTAGCAATGTGGGGGTATATCTAGCAATGTGGAGGCATTTCTGGCACTGGGGGGGCATGTGTATCTGGCAATGTGGAGGCATTTCTGGCACTGTGGAGGCATGTGTATCTGGCAATGTGGGGGCATATCTGGCACTGTGGGGGCATGTGTATCTGGCAATGTGGGGGCATATCTAGCACTGTGGGGGCATGTGTATCTGGCAATGTTGGGGCATATCTAGCACTGTGGGGGGCATGTGTATCTGGCAATGTGGGGGCATATCTAGCACTGTGGGGGCATGTGTATCTGGCAATGTGGGGGCATATGTAGCACTGTGGGGGCATGTGTATCTGGCAATGTGGGGGTATATCTAGCACTGTGGAGGCATGTGTATCTGGCAATGTGGGGGCATATGTAGCACTGTGGGGGCATGTGTATCTGGCAATGTGGGGGTATATCTAGCACTGTGGAGGCATGTGTATCTGGCAATGTGGGGGCATATCTGGCACTGTGGGGGCATGTGTATCTGGCAATGTGGGGGTATATCTAGCACTGTGGAGGCATGTGTATCTGGCAATGTGGGGGCATATCTAGCACTGTGGGGGCATGTGTTTCTGGCAATGTGGGGGCATATCTAGCACTGTGGGGGCATGTGCATCTGCCAATGTTGGGGTATATCTAGCCCTGTGGAGGCATGTGTATCTGGCAATGTGGGGTCATGTGTTTCTGGCAATGTGGGGGCATATGTAGCACTGTGGGGGCATGTGTATCTGGCAATGTGGGGGCATATGTAGCACTGTGGGGGCATGTGTATCTGGCAATGTGGGGGTATATCTAGCACTGTGGAGGCATGTGTATCTGGCAATGTGGGGGCATATCTGGCACTGTGGGGGCATGTGTATCTGGCAATGTGGGTGTATATCTAGCACTGTGGAGGCATGTGTATCTGGCAATGTGGGGGCATATCTAGCACTGTGGGGGCATGTGTATCTGGCAATGTGGGGGCATATCTAGCACTGTGGGGGCATGTGTATCTGGCAATGTTGGGGTATATCTAGCACTGTGGAGGCATGTGTATCTGGCAATGTGGGGGCATGTGTATCTGGCAATGTGGGGGCATATCTAGCACTGTGGGGGCATGTGTATCTGGCAATGTGGGGGTATATCTAGCACTGTGGGGGCATGTGTATCTGGCAATGTTGGGGAATCTCTAGCACTGTGGAGGCATGTGTATCTGGCAATGTGGGGGCATGTGTATCTTGCAATGAGGGGGCATATCTAGCACTGTGGGGGCATGTGTATCTGGCAATGTGGGGGCATATCTAGCACTGTGGAGGCATGTGTATCTGGCAATGTGGGGGTATATCTGGCACTGTGGGGGCATGTGTATCTGGCAATGTGGGGGTATATCTGGCACTGTGGGGGCATGTGTATCTGGCAATGTGGGGGTATATCTGGCACTGTGGGGGCATGTGTATCTGGCAATGTGGGGGTATATCTGGCACTGTGGGGGCATGTGTATCTGGCAATGTGGGGGCATATCTAGCACTGTGGAGGCATGTGTATCTGGCAATGTGGGGGCATATCTAGCACTGTGGAGGCATGTGTATCTGGCAATGTGGGGGCATATCTAGCACTGTGGGGGCATGTGTATTTGGCAATGTGGGGGTATATCTAGCACCGTGGGGGCATGTGTATCTGGCAATGTGGGGGCATATCTAGCACCGTGGGGGCATGTGTATCTGGCAATGTGGGGGTATATCTGGCACTGTGGGGGCATGTGTATCTGGCAATGTGGGGGCATATCTAGCACTGTGGAGGCATGTGTATCTGGCAATGTGGGGGCATATCTAGCACTGTGGAGGCATGTGTATCTGGCAATGTGGGGGCATATCTAGCACTGTGGGGGCATGTGTATCTGGCAATGTGTGGGTATATCTAGCACTGTGGGGGCATGTGTATCTGTCAATGTGGGGGCATATCTAGCACTGTGGGGGCATGTGTATCTGGCAATGTGGGGGCATATCTAGCACTGTGGGGGCATGTGTATCTGGCAATGTGGGGGCATATCTAGCACTGTAGAGGCATGTGTATCTGGCAATGTGGGGGCATATCTAGCACTGTGGGGGCATGTGTATCTGGCAATGTGGGGGCATATCTAGCACTGTGGGGGCATGTGTATCTGGCAATGTGGGGGTATATCTAGCACTGTGGGGGCATGTGTATCTGGCAATGTGGGGGTATATCTAGCACTGTGGGGGCATGTGTATCTGGCAATGTGGGGGTATATCTAGCACTGTGCAGGCATGGGTATCTGGCAATGTGGGGGTATATCTAGCACTGTGGGGGCATGTGTATCTGGCAATGTGGGGATATATCTAGCACTGTGGAGGCATGTGTATCTGGCAATGTTGGGGAATATCTGGCACTGTGGAGGCATGTGTATCTGGCAATGTGGGGGTATATCTGGAACTGTGGAGGCATGTGTATCTGGCAATGTGGGGGCATATCTGGCACTGTGGAGGCATGTGTATCTGGCAATGTGGGAACATATCTGGCACTGTGGAGGCATGTGTATCTGGCAATGTGGGGGAATATCTGGCACTGTGGAGGCATGTGTATCTGGCAATGTGGGGGTATATCTGGCACTGTGGAGGCATGTGTATCTGGCAATGTGGAGGCATATCTAGCACTGTGGGGGCATGTGTATCTGGCAATGTGGGGGTATATCTAGCACTGTGGGGGCATGTGTATCTGGCAATGTGGGGGCATACCTAGCACTATGGACGTAAGTGTATCTGGCAATGTGGAGGTATATCTAGCACTGTGGGGGCATGTGTATCTGGCAATGTGGGGGTATATCTAGCACTGTGGGGGCATGTGTATCTGTCAATGTGGGGGTATATCTAGCACTGTGGGGGCATGTGTATCTGGCAATGTGGGGGTATATCTAGCACTGTGGGGACATGTGTATCTGGCAATGTGGGGGTATATCTGGCACTGTGGAGGCATGTGTATCTGGCAATGTGGGGGTATATCTAGCACTGTGGAGGCATGTGTATCTGGCAATGTGGGGGTATATCTGGCACTGTGGGGGCATGTGTATCTGGCAATGTGGGGGTATATCTAGCACTGTGGGGGCATATGTATCTGGCAATGTGGGGGTATATCTGGCACTGTGGGGGCATGTGTATCTGGCAATGTGGGGGTATATCTAGCACTGTGGAGGCATGTGTATCTGGCAATGTGAGGGCATATCTAGCACTGTGGAGGCATGTGTATCTGCCAATGTGGAGGCATATCTAGCACCGTCGGGGCATGTGTATCTGGCAATGTGGGGGCATATCTAGCACCGTGGGGGCATGTGTATCTGGCAATGTGGGGGCATATCTGGCACTGTGGAGGCGTGTGTATCTGCCAATGTGGGGGTATATCTAGAACTGTGGAGGCATGGGTATCTGGCAATGTGGGGGTATATCTGGAACTGTGGGGGCATTTGTATCTGCCAATGTGGAGGCATATCTGGCACCGTGGGGGCATGTGTATCTGGCAATGTGGGGGCATATCTGGCACTGTGGAGGCATGTGTATCTGGCAATGTGGGGGAATATCTGGCACTGTGGAGGCATGGGTATCTGGCAATGTGGGGGTATATCTGGCACTGTGGAGGCATGTGTATCTGGCAATATGGGGGCATATCTGGCACTGTGGAGGCATGTGTATCTGGCAATGTGGAGGCATATCTAGCACTGTGGGGGCATGTGTATCTGGCAATGTGGGGGTATATCTAGCACTGTGGAGGCATGTGTATCTGGCAATGTGGGGGTATATCTAGCACAGTGGGGGCATGTGTATCTGGCAATGTGGGGGCATATCTAGCACTGTGGGGGCATGTGTAGCACTGTGGGGGCATGGGTATCTGGCAATGTGGGGGTATATCTAGCACTGTGGAGGCATGTGTATCTGGCAATGTGGGGGTATATCTAGCACTGTGGAGGCATGTGTATCTGGCAATGTGGGGGCATATCTAGCACTGTGGAGGCATGTGTATCTGGCAATGTAAGGGTATATCTAGCACTGTGGGGGCATGGGTATCTGGCAATGTGGGGGTATATCTAGCACTGTGGAGGCATGTGTATCTGGCAATGTGTGGGTATATCTAGCACTGTGGAGGCATGTGTATCTGGCAATGTGGGGGTATATCTAGCACAGTGGGGGCATGTGTATCTGGCAATGTGGGGGCATATCTAGCACTGTGGGGGCATGTGTATCTGGCAATGTGGGGGCATATCTAGCACTGTGGGGGCATGGGTATCTGGCAATGTGGAGGTATATCTAGCACTGTGGAGGCATGTGTATCTGGCAATGTGGGGGTATATCTAGCACTGTGGAGGCATGTGTATCTGGCAATGTGGGGGCATATCTAGCACTGTGGAGGCATGTGTATCTGGCAATGTAAGGGTATATCTAGCACTGTGGGGGCATGGGTATCTGGCAATGTGGGGGTATATCTAGCACTGTGGAGGCATGTGTATCTGGCAATGTGGGGGTATATCTAGCACTGTGGAGGCATGTGTATCTGGCAATGTGGGGGCATATCTAGCACTGTGGAGGCATGTGTATCTGGCAATGTGGGGGTATATCTAGCACTGTGGAGGCATGTGTATCTGGCAATGTGTGGGCATATCTGGCACTGTGGGGGCATGTGTATCTGGCAATGTGGGGGCATATCTGGCACTGTGGGGGCATGTGTATCTGGCAATGTGGGGGCATGTGTATCTTGCAATGTGGGGGCATATCTAGCACTGTGGGGGCATGTGTATCTGGCAATGTGGGGGCATATCTAGCACTGTGGAGGCATGTGTATCTGGCAATGTGGGGGTATATCTGGCACTGTGGGGGCATGTGTATCTGGCAATGTGGGGGTATATCTGGCACTGTGGGGGCATGTGTATCTGGCAATGTGGGGGTATATCTGGCACTGTGGGGGCATGTGTATCTGGCAATGTGGGGGTATATCTAGCACCGTGGGGGCATGTGTATCTGGCAATGTGGGGGTATATCTGGCACTGTGGGGGCATGTGTATCTGGCAATGTGGGGGCATATCTAGCACTGTGGAGGCATGTGTATCTGGCAATGTGGGGGCATATCTAGCACTGTGGAGGCATGTGTATCTGGCAATGTGGGGGCATATCTAGCACTGTGGGGGCATGTGTATCTGGCAATGTGTGGGTATATCTAGCACTGTGGGGGCATGTGTATCTGGCAATGTGGGGGCATATCTAGCACTGTGGGGGCATGTGTATCTGGCAATGTGGGGGCATATCTAGCACTGTGGGGGCATGTGTATCTGGTAATGTGGGGGCATATCTAGCACTGTGGAGGCATGTGTATCTGGCAATGTGGGGGCATATCTAGCACTGTGGGGGCATGTGTATCTGGCAATGTGGGGGCATATCTAGCACTGTGGGGGCATGTGTATCTGGCAATGTGGGGGTATATCTAGCACTGTGGGGGCATGTGTATCTGGCAATGTGGGGGTATATCTAGCACTGTGGGGGCATGTGTATCTGGCAATGTGGGGGTATATCTAGCACTGTGCAGGCATTGGTATCTGGCAATGTGGGGGTATATCTAGCACTGTGGGGGCATGTGTATCTGGCAATGTGGGGATAAATCTAGCACTGTGGAGGCATGTGTATCTGGCAATGTTGGGGAATATCTGGCACCGTGGGGGCATGTGTATCTGGCAATGTGGGGGCATATCTAGCACTGTGGAGGCATGTGTATCTGGCAATGTGGGGGCATATGTAGCACTGTGGGGGCATGTGTATCTGGCATTGTGGGGGAATATCTGGCACCGTGGGGGCATGTGTATCTGGCAATGTGGGGGTATATCTGGCACAGTGGGGTCATGTGTATCTGGCAATGTGGGGGCATATCTAGCATTGTGGGGGCATGTGTATCTGGCAATGTGGAAATATCTAGCACTGTGGAGGCATGGGTATCTGGCAATGTGGAGGCATTTCTGGCACTGTGGGGGCATGGGTATCTGGCAATGTGGGGGTATATCTAGCACTGTGGGGGCATGTGTATCTGGCAATGTGGGAGTATATCTAGCACTGTGGGGGCATGTGTATCTGGCAATGTGGGGGCATATCTAGCACTGTGGAGGCATGTGTATCTGGCAATGTGGGGGCATATCTGGCACTGTGGGGGCATGTGTATCTGGCAATGTGGGGGCATATCTAGCACTGTGGGGGCATGTGTATCTGGCAATGTGGGGGTATATCTAGCACTGTGGGGGCATGTGTTTCTGGCAATGTGGAGGCATTTCTGGCACTGTGGAGGCATGTGTATCTAGCAATGTGGGGGTATATCTAGCAATGTGGAGGCATTTCTGGCACTGGGGGGGCATGTGTATCTGGCAATGTGGAGGCATTTCTGGCACTGTGGAGGCATGTGTATCTGGCAATGTGGGGGCATATCTGGCACTGTGGGGGCATGTGTATCTGGCAATGTGGGGGCATATCTAGCACTGTGGGGGCATGTGTATCTGGCAATGTTGGGGCATATCTAGCACTGTGGGGGGCATGTGTATCTGGCAATGTGGGGGCATATCTAGCACTGTGGGGGCATGTGTATCTGGCAATGTAGGGGCATATGTAGCACTGTGGGGGCATGTGTATCTGGCAATGTGGGGGTATATCTAGCACTGTGGAGGCATGTGTATCTGGCAATGTGGGGGCATATGTAGCACTGTGGGGGCATGTGTATCTGGCAATGTGGGGGTATATCTAGCACTGTGGAGGCATGTGTATCTGGCAATGTGGGGGCATATCTGGCACTGTGGGGGCATGTGTATCTGGCAATGTGGGGGTATATCTAGCACTGTGGAGGCATGTGTATCTGGCAATGTGGGGGCATATCTAGCACTGTGGGGGCATGTGTTTCTGGCAATGTGGGGGCATATCTAGCACTGTGGGGGCATGTGCATCTGCCAATGTTGGGGTATATCTAGCCCTGTGGAGGCATGTGTATCTGGCAATGTGGGGTCATGTCTATCTGGCAATGTGGGGGCATATGTAGCACTGTGGGGGCATGTGTATCTGGCAATGTGGGGGCATATGTAGCACTGTGGGGGCATGTGTATCTGGCAATGTGGGGGTATATCTAGCACTGTGGAGGCATGTGTATCTGGCAATGTGGGGGCATATCTGGCACTGTGGGGGCATGTGTATCTGGCAATGTGGGTGTATATCTAGCACTGTGGAGGCATGTGTATCTGGCAATGTGGGGGCATATCTAGCACTGTGGGGGCATGTGTATCTGGCAATGTGGGGGCATATCTAGCACTGTGGGGGCATGTGTATCTGGCAATGTTGGGGTATATCTAGCACTGTGGAGGCATGTGTATCTGGCAATGTGGGGGCATGTGTATCTGGCAATGTGGGGGCATATCTAGAACTGTGGGGGCATGTGTATCTGGCAATGTGGGGGTATATCTAGCACTGTGGGGGCATGTGTATCTGGCAATGTTGGGGAATCTCTAGCACTGTGGAGGCATGTGTATCTGGCAATGTGGGGGCATGTGTATCTTGCAATGTGGGGGCATATCTAGCACTGTGGGGGCATGTGTATCTGGCAATGTGGGGGCATATCTAGCACTGTGGAGGCATGTGTATCTGGCAATGTGGGGGTATATCTGGCACTGTGGGGGCATGTGTATCTGGCAATGTGGGGGTATATCTGGCACTGTGGGGGCATGTGTATCTGGCAATGTGGGGGTATATCTGGCACTGTGGGGGCATGTGTATCTGGCAATGTGGGGGTATATCTGGCACTGTGGGGGCATGTGTATCTGGCAATGTGGGGGCATATCTAGCACTGTGGAGGCATGTGTATCTGGCAATGTGGGGGCATATCTAGCACTGTGGAGGCATGTGTATCTGGCAATGTGGGGGCATATCTAGCACTGTGGGGGCATGTGTATCTGGCAATGTGGGGGTATATCTAGCACCGTGGGGGCATGTGTATCTGGCAATGTGGGGGCATATCTAGCACCGTGGGGGCATGTGTATCTGGCAATGTGGGGGTATATCTGGCACTGTGGGGGCATGTGTATCTGGCAATGTGGGGGCATATCTAGCACTGTGGAGGCATGTGTATCTGGCAATGTGGGGGCATATCTAGCACTGTGGAGGCATGTGTATCTGGCAATGTGGGGGCATATCTAGCACTGTGGGGGCATGTGTATCTGGCAATGTGTGGGTATATCTAGCACTGTGGGGGCATGTGTATCTGTCAATGTGGGGGCATATCTAGCACTGTGGGGGCATGTGTATCTGGCAATGTGGGGGCATATCTAGCACTGTGGGGGCATGTGTATCTGGCAATGTGGGGGCATATCTAGCACTGTGGAGGCATGTGTATCTGGCAATGTGGGGGCATATCTAGCACTGTGGGGGCATGTGTATCTGGCAATGTGGGGGCATATCTAGCACTGTGGGGGCATGTGTATCTGGCAATGTGGGGGTATATCTAGCACTGTGGGGGCATGTGTATCTGGCAATGTGGGGGTATATCTAGCACTGTGGGGGCATGTGTATCTGGCAATGTGGGGGTATATCTAGCACTGTGCAGGCATGGGTATCTGGCAATGTGGGGGTATATCTAGCACTGTGGGGGCATGTGTATCTGGCAATGTGGGGATATATCTAGCACTGTGGAGGCATGTGTATCTGGCAATGTTGGGGAATATCTGGCACTGTGGAGGCATGTGTATCTGGCAATGTGGGGGTATATCTGGCACTGTGGAGGCATGTGTATCTGGCAATGTGGGGGCATATCTGGCACTGTGGAGGCATGTGTATCTGGCAATGTGGGAACATATCTGGCACTGTGGAGGCATGTGTATCTGGCAATGTGGGGGAATATCTGGCACTGTGGAGGCATGTGTATCTGGCAATGTGGGGGTATATCTGGCACTGTGGAGGCATGTGTATCTGGCAATGTGGAGGCATATCTAGCACTGTGGGGGCATGTGTATCTGGCAATGTGGGGGTATATCTAGCACTGTGGGGGCATGTGTATCTGGCAATGTGGGGGCATACCTAGCACTATGGACGTAAGTGTATCTGGCAATGTGGAGGTATATCTAGCACTGTGGGGGCATGTGTATCTGGCAATGTGGGGGTATATCTAGCACTGTGGGGGCATGTGTATCTGTCAATGTGGGGGTATATCTAGCACTGTGGGGGCATGTGTATCTGGCAATGTGGGGGTATATCTAGCACTGTGGGGACATGTGTATCTGGCAATGTGGGGGTATATCTGGCACTGTGGAGGCATGTGTATCTGGCAATGTGGGGGTATATCTAGCACTGTGGAGGCATGTGTATCTGGCAATGTGGGGGTATATCTGGCACTGTGGGGGCATGTGTATCTGGCAATGTGGGGGTATATCTAGCACTGTGGGGGCATATGTATCTGGCAATGTGGGGGTATATCTGGCACTGTGGGGGCATGTGTATCTGGCAATGTGGGGGTATATCTAGCACTGTGGAGGCATGTGTATCTGGCAATGTGAGGGCATATCTAGCACTGTGGAGGCATGTGTATCTGCCAATGTGGAGGCATATCTAGCACCGTGGGGGCATGTGTATCTGGCAATGTGGGGGCATATCTAGCACCGTGGGGGCATGTGTATCTGGCAATGTGGGGGCATATCTGGCACTGTGGAGGCGTGTGTATCTGCCAATGTGGGGGTATATCTAGAACTGTGGAGGCATGGGTATCTGGCAATGTGGGGGTATATCTGGAACTGTGGGGGCATTTGTATCTGCCAATGTGGAGGCATATCTGGCACCGTGGGGGCATGTGTATCTGGCAATGTGGGGGCATATCTGGCACTGTGGAGGCATGTGTATCTGGCAATGTGGGGGAATATCTGGCACTGTGGAGGCATGGGTATCTGGCAATGTGGGGGTATATCTGGCACTGTGGAGGCATGTGTATCTGGCAATATGGGGGCATATCTGGCACTGTGGAGGCATGTGTATCTGGCAATGTGGAGGCATATCTAGCACTGTGGGGGCATGTGTATCTGGCAATGTGGGGGTATATCTAGCACTGTGGAGGCATGTGTATCTGGCAATGTGGGGGTATATCTAGCACAGTGGGGGCATGTGTATCTGGCAATGTGGGGGCATATCTAGCACTGTGGGGGCATGTGTAGCACTGTGGGGGCATGGGTATCTGGCAATGTGGGGGTATATCTAGCACTGTGGAGGCATGTGTATCTGGCAATGTGGGGGTATATCTAGCACTGTGGAGGCATGTGTATCTGGCAATGTGGGGGCATATCTAGCACTGTGGAGGCATGTGTATCTGGCAATGTAAGGGTATATCTAGCACTGTGGGGGCATGGGTATCTGGCAATGTGGGGGTATATCTAGCACTGTGGAGGCATGTGTATCTGGCAATGTGTGGGTATATCTAGCACTGTGGAGGCATGTGTATCTGGCAATGTGGGGGTATATCTAGCACAGTGGGGGCATGTGTATCTGGCAATGTGGGGGCATATCTAGCACTGTGGGGGCATGTGTATCTGGCAATGTGGGGGCATATCTAGCACTGTGGGGGCATGGGTATCTGGCAATGTGGAGGTATATCTAGCACTGTGGAGGCATGTGTATCTGGCAATGTGGGGGTATATCTAGCACTGTGGAGGCATGTGTATCTGGCAATGTGGGGGCATATCTAGCACTGTGGAGGCATGTGTATCTGGCAATGTAAGGGTATATCTAGCACTGTGGGGGCATGGGTATCTGGCAATGTGGGGGTATATCTAGCACTGTGGAGGCATGTGTATCTGGCAATGTGGGGGTATATCTAGCACTGTGGAGGCATGTGTATCTGGCAATGTCGGGGCATATCTAGCACTGTGGAGGCATGTGTATCTGGCAATGTGGGGGTATATCTAGCACTGTGGAGGCATGTGTATCTGGCAATGTGTGGGCATATCTGGCACTGTGGGGGCATGTGTATCTGGCAATGTGGGGGCATATCTGGCACTGTGGGGGCATGTGTATCTGGCAATGTGGGGGCATATCTGGCACTGTGGGGGCATGTGTATCTGGCAATGTGGGGGTATATCTAGCACTGTGGGAGCATGTGTATCTGGCAATGTGGGGGTATATCTAGCACTGTGGGGGCATGTGTATTTGGCAATGTGGGGGCATATCTAGCACTGTGGGGGCATGTGTATCTGGCAATGTGGGGGTATATCTAGCACTGTGGGAGCATGTGTATCTGGCAATGTGGGGGCATATCTAGCACTGTGGAGGCATGTGTATCTGGCAATGTGGGGGCATATCTAGCACTGTGGGGGCATGTGTATCTGGCAATGTGGGGGCATATCTGGCACTGTGGGGGCATGTGTATCTGGCAATGTGGGGGCATATCTAGCACTGTGGAGGCATGTGTATCTGGCAATGTGGGAGTATATCTAGCACTGTGGAGGCATGTGTATCTGGCAATGTGGGGGTATATCTGGCACCATGGGGGCATGTGTATCTGGCAATGTGGGGGCATATTTGGCACTGTGGAGGCATGTGTATCTGGCAATGTGGGGGCATATCTAGCACTGTGGAGGCATGTGTATCTGGCAATATGGGGGCATATCTAGCACTGTGGAGGCATGTGTATCTGGCAATGTGGGGGTATATCTGGCACCATGGGGGCATGTGTATCTGGCAATGTGGGGGCATATCTGGCACTGTGTAGGCATGTGTATCTGGCAATGTGGGGGCATATCTAGCACTGTGGAGGCATGTTTATCTGGCAATGTGGGAGTATATCTAGCACTGTGGAGGCATGTGTATCTGGCAATGTGGGGGTATATCTGGCAACATGGGGGCATGTGTATCTGGCAATGTGGGGGCATATCTAGCACTGTGGGGGCATGTGTATCTGGCAATGTGGGTGAATATCTGGCACCGTAGGGGCATGTGTATCTGGCAATGTGGGGGCATATGTATATCACACCACCATTTTCATTGGACATGCCCCATGTGGCCACACCCTTCTTTTTTTTGTGCACGCACCACACACAGTACCATAAAGTTTTATTTTCTACTTGCACCACTGCCTACGTTGTATCTCTCTTTCCGGCAGACACAAGTCTGCTGGGGTTGAAAGACCTGCTGGTGAGAAAATTGTCAAGTCAAGCGGAACGCGACCTGTCAACATCTCCTCCTTCACATTCTCCCGCAACTGGGGGTGCGAGGAAAAGGCTAAGAATTCCGAGCCCACCTGCTGGCGGTGATGCAGGGCAGTCTGTAGCGAGTGCTGATGCTGACATCTGGTCCGGACTGAAGGACCTGACAACGATTACGGACATGTCGTCTACTGTCACTGCATATGATTCTCTCAACATTGATAGAATGGTGGAGGATTATATGAGTGACCGCATCCAAGTAGGCACGTCAGACAGTCCGTACTTATACTGGCAGGTAAAAGAGGCAATTTGGAGGCCCTTGCACAAACTGGCTTTATTCTACCTAAGTTGCCCTCCCTCCAGTGTTTAGTGCAGCCGGTAACCGTGTCAGCGATCGGCGTAGGAGGTCACTTCCAGCAATGACTCACAACAATTAGACATCATTTCTTTTTCTTTATTATTGTTATGTATATACAGGGAGATGTGAGATGAGCTCTTTGTAGATCACATGGTCCCAGCCCAGACTCCATGTTATCTATAAATACATACGTAACATAAGACGGTCATCAGAGGACACGTAATGACGCTGAATGGTGAGAACCGTCGCAGATTATCCTAAGAGGAAGGAAGAGTATAGATGTTATTAGGGTTAAGCATCTATATATATATATATATATATATATATATATATATATAGTATTACACACACACACACACCATAAATACACACACACACACCCATACATATACACACACACGCCCATACATGCACACACACACATATACATACATACACACACATACATACAGACACACTCAAACACACCATAAATACCCACCCATACACATACCCATACAGACACACACACCATACACACACACACACACACACACACACAAACATACACCATAAATACACACACACGCCCATACATACACACACACATAAACATACACACACATACATACAGACACACACACACACACACACACACACACCATAAATACCCACCCATACACATACACACACCCATACAGACACACACACACACACACACACACACACACGCCCATACATACACACACATAAACATACACACACATACATACAGACACACACACACCATAAATACCCACCCATACACATACACACACCCACACAGACACACACACACCATACATACACACACACACACACACACACCATACATACACACACACACACACACACCATACATACACACACACACACACACACACACACGAGCAGGTCTGCATAGTCATGGGCAAAGTGTTTCACTGAACTGAGTTGAGACACATGACTCAGTTCAGTGAAGTGTCTGGAGTCAGTGTCTCGGCACATGAGTCATGACTCATTTGTACTGGAATGTGTTGCAGAGACTGCACATGAATCAGTGAGTTGCCAGTGCTGGAGGATCAGTGCTGGACTCATGGAGTTATTCAGCTGCAGTGATTGTGTGCAGTGTATCTGGGGAGGCAGCTGCAGTGATTGTGCAGTGTATCTGGGGGAGGCAGCTGCAGTGATTGTGCAGTGTATCTGGGGCAGTGTATCTGGGGAGGCAGCTGCAGTGATTGTGTGCAGTGTATCTGGGGAGGCAGCTGCAGTGATTGTGCAGTGTATCTGGGGGAGGCAGCTGCAGTGATTGTGCAGTGTATCTGGGGGAGGCAGCTGCAGTGATTGTGCAGTGTATCTGGGGCAGTGTATCTGGGGAGGCAGCTGCAGTGATTGTGTGCAGTGTATCTGGGGAGGCAGCTGCAGTGATTGTGCAGTGTATCTGGGGGAGGCAGCTGCAGTGATTGTGCAGTGTATCTGGGGCAGTGTATCTGGGGAGGCAGCTGCAGTGATTGTGTGCAGTGTATCTGGGGAGGCAGCTGCAGTGATTGTGCAGTGTATCTGGGGGAGGCAGCTGCAGTGATTGTGCAGTGTATCTGGGGCAGTGTATCTGGGGAGGCAGCTGCAGTGATTGTGTGCAGTGTATCTGGGGAGGCAGCTGCAGTGATTGTGCAGTGTATCTGGGGGAGGCAGCTGCAGTGATTGTGCAGTGTATCTGGGGGAGGCAGCTGCAGTGATTGTGCAGTGTATCTGGGGCAGTGTATCTGGGGAGGCAGCTGCAGTGATTGTGCAGTGTATCTGGGGGAGGCAGCTGCAGTGATTGTGCAGTGTATCTGGGGGAGGCAGCTGCAGTGATTGTGCAGTGTATCTGGGGGAGGCAGCTGCAGTGATTGTGCAGTGTATTTGGGGGAGGCAGCTGCTTACAGGGCCGTCTTTTCGTATGGGCTCAATGGGCTCTTGCCCAAGGGCCCCAAGAGAATAAGGGCCCTAGGCTGATAGCTGAGGGTCCCCTTTTTCCAGGGGTACCAGATTTTTGAAAATCGGCCCTGGGGAACCAGAGATATCTGACTTCAAAGCAGTGGTCCCCAACCAAGCCTGTTAATTGCTCTTCCCAGCCAGATATTTCGGGTTCTGTCTGACTTTGAGTATTTCTAAGGGTATAATCCAAAAGCCGGGACTCTCCCCTTTCTCCTTCATCCACTAGGGGCCACTGGAGCGTAGTTACAATGGGGAATAGTAGGCAGTAATTGGGAGCTGGCACTTTAAAAAATTCTAACCCTGTGGCTAGCTCCTCCCCTACTATCTCCCCTCCAAGCCAGTCTTAGTTTAGGGTTGGTTCTATATCGGAGGGGCTGAAGGGACCTTGTGACGTATTGAGGGGAGGAGCTATGTCACCAGGGGGAGGAGCTACGGGCGAACAGGGTACCCGAAAAGTACGCTCGCCACGCTTCGGGCACGGTGGCTCGCTCCGCTTCGCTCACCACCTAATTACTAAAGGTAATAGTTGGTGGCGTGGATAGTAGAGGAACTATCCCGCTGGCCTAGCTCCTCCCCCTTGCGTCGTAACTCCTCCCCCTTACGGAAAAGGTCCCTTATCCCACTTGATTCTAGCATCTACCCTTAGTTTAGTGCCCGAGGTAGCTGGTTCACTTGGGTTTAGCTGAAGAAATGTTTTCTTTATTCTTTATTATTTTATTTTTCTTTACACACACTCACAGACTGGCAGCTCTGCCACTGCCAGTCTGCACCGCGGGAGCTGCCGGCGGGGTCCCATCGCAGCTGCGTGCGGCTCGGGATGGGCCCCGGCTGAGGGAGACACTGAGCTCTCCTGAGTTGGCGGACACCGCTGCGTGCGGCGCGTGTCGGGACCACTCCATCCAGCAGAAGATTTCGGCAGCATGGCAGCGGTGAGTATCTGCGGCCGGACACCGCTGCGTGCGGCGTGTGTCGGGGCCACCCTCCACCACTGAAAGGTGAGTGTCTGTATTTCCCCCACTTCCCTCCAGAGTGTTGGGATGAAGGGGTGACAGGGGGGTTTGAACAATTGTCTGCTCAACGCCTTAGTGGATATGAAGTACTTCTTTTGGGCAACCCTACACTCACCATCAAGTACACTGCCAGTTCTTCTGGCCCTACACCCATTCTCAATGCCCTTTTAGGCTTGAAAGGTCCTGAGGATGAACCACCCGACCTACATGACTGTGCTGCTTCCATTGAAGCTGAAACTTCTCCCAGACTTGACATGTCTCCCGTTCCCATACCAGGCGCAGACATAGTTTTTGTTGACGGCTCCTGTAGTAGGCCCAATGACAATACATACCAAGCTGGTTATGCCATTGTCACCCTCCCTGACACTGTGTTGGAAACCCTACCAATACCTTATCAGTCCGCGCAAGCTGCAGAACTCATTGCACTCACTAGAGCATGTCCCTCCCTTGACAACGTCCATCTGCTCACTCAACTTCAAGCTGCTGCGACTAATACTGATCTCTCCGACTGGACTTACCCAATTCTGCAGAAAAATCCTAAATCAGGATTAATCTGCAAAGAGGGGAAACCCTGTATACCCCAGTCCAGTGCCCCTTTGCTCATTGCCCATTACCATGGTGTTGGTCACCATAGTAAAGCCACAACACTCCTCCTACTAACCAAGGATTTTTATGTTACTGAGGCCAAAACACTTGTGGACCAATATGTTAGCAGATGCATCACCTGCCTCAGGAACAACCCTAACAACCCTAATAAAGCGAAACACCAGCATCTTGAATACCCCACCACCCCTTTTACACACTTACAAATTGATTTTACCCATATCCCTGGTACAGGTAAACAAGAATATGCCCTGGTCATTGTAGATATGTTCTCTCGCTGGCCAGAAGTATTCCTAACTAAGTCAAAGGATGCCAAGACAGTAGCAAGAATCCTAACACAGAAAATCATCCCTAGATGGGGGTGCCCCCTGCAAATAAATAGTAATAAAGGCTCAGCCTTTACAGCCAAAATCACACAGGCCTTAGTAAAAGCTCTGCAGGTGGAGTGGAAGTTTCACATCCCGTACCACCTGCAGAGTTCAGGGGTCGTAGGAAGAATGAATAGGACCCTCAAAGACAAACTAAGGAAGGCCACAGGAGGTACCTTCCACAAATGGAAGCAGGTCCTTCCCATTATCCTAGCAGAAATCAGAATGACCCCACAGAAAACTCTAGGATACTCACCCTTTGAAATACTAATGGGTAGACCCTTCCCCACACCCTGGGCTAAGAAACCGTTGATGATACAGGAAGGAGATCTAGAACTTATAAGGGAAGAGTATGTCAGGGCCCTCATAACCAAACTTGATGAGATTGAACATGATGTCGCTTGTAAAAAACCCTCTGAATCCACAGGAACCAACACACCCTTTTAAGGTCGGAGACAGAGTAGTGGTGAAGATCCTCCCCCGCAGCAAGAGCCCAGGAGACTTCACCTATGGCCCAGAGGCGGAAGTCGTTGCTGTAACCCGAACCGCAGTCCTGACAAAGGAGAGTCCCACCTGGATCCATGCTTCCCGAGTAAAGAAAATTCCTAGACCAGACCTAGAGGAGGAAACAGGTGATTCCAGTGAGGTACGAACAGGGGCGGACAGCCCTGACCTCCCACCTAGCGAAGACAGAAGACCAGAGGAGGATGAAGAAAATGCCCCCTATCTTTACCCTGGGGACTATCTTGATAGCCCTACTGGCCCATTTTCCCCTCTCAATGACTGAGGTTGATATAACTCAGAATAAGGGAAACTGACACTATGGTATAACTCTTCCACCACATACACCGCAACCTACATACTAGATTATTTCCAATTCCCCCAACTAGCTGCTGTCCAAAAGTCTGTTGACTACCAGATCCGCGCTGACACCACAGACAACCTAAGCCCCGAGGTACCTTATATTTGCGTTACAGGCCATAACTGGGGAAATGATTGCAGCTCATGGTCCGCGGCTGCCTGGAACACAGGTACCCCATGGGGCTATAAGCCCGCTGAAGCCTTAGATGAAAAGGATAAACACGGAACATCATTAACTCAACGATTAACCCTTCTTAAAATGCCCAACAATTACTGCAACTCCCGCTCAGGCTAAAAATTGCGCCATTGGCGTGCAGAAAGACGTAAGCTTTGCAAGAATCATATAGTATAACAATAATGATTCTAAGAGGGGAATGAAAGGGTTAAAGCTCGTCTCTGCTTCACATGTCATAGAATTGTTTGTGTTACAGAACTGTTTGTTCCAGCACATTTTTTGCTACTGTCCTTGTCTGTTATCTTTTTATACCGTGTGAATAACCTTCCTATTTGAGTACCAACTTGCCCATATATGCATATCCTTCCACTGCGGCAGTTCCTAGCCAATCATGTTATGTTAGCCCCCTTTGTGTTCTGTCCAATTAGTTATTGACTTGGGATATACACGCCCTAAATCCTTTCTTTTATATACTTTTGTTAAACAAACAATAAACAGTGTGAATCTTTACTGCTTGTGTTTTGCATGATACCTGTAGCATAAGGTTTACACTCACGGACGTCTAAGGGACTATCACATCGAGGGTTAAAGGAAAGAGGAGGAATCCTTTCAGTGACTAACTGAAGAACACCCTTCCAGCACCCAAACAACCCCCCTAATCCCCCCCCCTCTCCCCTCGGATTATTAATTATTATTACTCATTTTTATTTAATATTTATTTAAAAAAAAAAAAGAGTAAAAGTAACAGCGCAGAGCCGCGCTCCCGCTCGCCCGCCCGCCAGCCGCCCGCCCTGCTCGGATCCCCGCCAGCGCGGCTCACAGAGCCGCTACAGGGATCCGGCATAATACACGGCAACTTTGAATTTGGCGCCATCGAGGAGGGGGGCGGGGCTTAGTTCCGCTCTGCGCGCCCGGAAGTAGCGCGCGCTGGGGACCCGTCATTTTCCTGTCTGCAGCGCGGGACGGAGGCCACGCGACCACACAACAAACAGTTACAGTGGGGAAGGGGGGCACTCGGGGGCACTGCAGGTACACTAGTTGTTTATTGCAGCCTGTCACTGCACACAGTATCTTGCAGGACAGATCGGCTGCTGTGGCTGCATTCTTTTCCCTGCTTCACTCCCCTCCCTCCCATTCTGCCTATATCTGTTTTCCTGTGGGGGAAGGGTATCAAGTTTAGGTGCTGCCATGGCCACCAAAGGCTCCAAGGCAGCTCAAAAGCAGGGTCAGGTTTTAGGTGAGGAGTCACAGCCATCGACTCAGCCCTCCTCAGAACCCCAGAGCGCCCCGACATGGACGACACAGCTCACAGAGGTGATGTCCCTGCTGACTGGGGAACTTAAAGCCTCTCGGGAAGATAGAGAGGCGGCCCGGTTCCGACAGCTTGTCCCGGTACCGGCGCCAGAACCTGCATGGGCTGTCTCATTGGCAAAGTCAGTGGAAGGGCTTTCCAGGGCTGTAATCCCTTCCCAAGCCCCGTCCTTTAGCCCCCCTCAACAGGCTGCAAAAAAGAGATTGCTAGCCTCTGTGTTACAGGACTTTGATGATGATATGCCTCAATTAGATGAGGCGGGGTTAGATGTACAGGATATACAGGATGTGGATATCCAGGATACTGACGATCAGGTATATGAGGACTCTGAACCAGTAGCTCAGGGTATAGAGGCTCTTATTACTGCTATTCGCTCCGTGTTACAGGTGGAGGAGACGGAGGACACCTTACGCCCTTCAAGGTTTGGCACCGACCAATACCTGCCGGTGACTTTTCCAGTTTCGGAGGAGCTGGATGCGCTCATAACGACAGCCTGGAAGCATCCAGACGCGAAATTTCAGGTATCAAGAAAAATGTTGTCTTCCTATCCTTTTCCCGCAGGTAGCAGAACGCGCTATGAGATCTCTCCGATCGTGGATCCTTCGGTGTCTCATCTGTCCAAAAAGACGGTCCTGCCTGTTCCGGGGGCAACTTCCCTTAAGGAGGCCTCAGATAGGAAGTTGGAGTCTACCTTAAAGAATATTTACTCTGCGGCAGGGGTTTTACATCGCCCGGCGCAGGTAGATTGTTGGGTCACCAAGGCGATTGAAGCTTGGGCGGAACAATTGTCCTCTGGAATTCGTGACGAATTACCGGCGGATCAATTGATAGACTTGGCAGAACACATCCGTGAATCAGCCCTTTATCTTTGCGAAGCGTCCAAGGACATAGGTGTTCTCGGAGCTAGAATTTCCGCTTTAACAATTGCGGCCCGCAGAGCGCTATGGCTCCGGCATTGGCATGCGGATACGGAATCCAAAAGGGCGGCAGAGGCGTTGCCCTTTACGGGTGAGTTTCTGTTTGGTAAGGATCTGGATGCCTGGATCTCTACGGCCACGGGGGTAGGTCGGCTTATCTTCCTTCTGCTGCTCCAGCCGCTCGCAGACCATATAGGGGTCCCTCTTTTCGATCCTTTCGTGCCCCTTCCAGGTTTCGAGGACAGGCCAGGGTTGGAGCTTCTACCTTCCGTGGCCATAGAGGTAGAGGCGGCGGCAGGGGTAGAGGTTCCGCAGCCTCAGCCCAGTCAGACGTTAAGTCTTCTGCCACTGCCACCGCATGACAGGCCTCCCTCCCACCTGGGAGATCACAGGGTGGGAGCTCGGTTGTGGGATTTCAAGGAGGTCTGGATACAGTCCTGCCCAGATGCTTGGGTCCGGGATCTCATCACTTGCGGTTACAAGCTCGTTTTTCAGGAACAACCACCCCAGCGGTTCTTTACCACGGGTTTGCCAGTTTCCGACAACCGGGGAGTTGCCTTACAAACCGCGGTCCAGAAGCTTCTGTCTGCAAGGGTTGTGATCCCTGTTCCCTTGCATCATCGGAAACAGGGCTATTACTCAAGCCTTTTTCTAGTACCGAAGCCGGACGGCTCAGTCAGACCAATCCTGAACTTGAAAGATCTCAATCCGTATTTGAAGGTATTCAAGTTCAAGATGGAGTCCCTCCAGTCTGTTATTGCGGGGTTGGAAAAAGACGAGTTTCTGGCATCCTTAGACATCAAGGACGCATACTTACATGTTCCTATTTGGCCTCCTCATCAGGCTTTTCTCCGGTTCGCAATACAGGACGTTCATTTACAGTTCCAGGCCCTTCCTTTCGGTCTCTCTTCTGCTCCCAGAGTGTTCACAAAGGTCATGGCGGTCATGATGGCCCTACTTCGGAAGCAGGGTGTGACGATTGTTCCCTATCTGGACGATCTGCTAATAAAAGCAAGCTCAGCAGAAGGGTTACTTCAGAATATCCGGATGACACAGGACCTTCTGATCCGACACGGGTGGGTCCTGAATTTTCCGAAGTCTCACTTATGCCCCTCACAACGGCTGTTGTTTCTGGGAATGAATCTCGACACAGTCCATCAGAGGGTTTTCCTTCCGCGGGACAAGATACTCTCTCTGCAGACACTGGTAAGATTGGTCCTTCAGCACCGTTGGGTCTCAGTATATCTGTGCATTCGCCTGCTGGGAAAGATGGTAGCAGCGTTCGAAGCTCTTCCGTACGGTCGCTTCCACTCTCGACCGTTTCAGCTGTGTCTTCTAAATCAGTGGTCAGGATCTCATCTGTTCCTTCATCAGCGGGTGACGCTATCTCCAAAGGCACGGTCATCGCTGCTCTGGTGGCTCCAGTCGACCCATCTGTTGGAAGGAAGACGGTTCGGCATATGGGATTGGACTCTCCTCACCACGGACGCCAGTCTGCGAGGCTGGGGGGCAGTGACCCTGGGACATCAGTTTCAGGGGCGCTGGTCAATCCACGAATCCGCTCTCCCCATAAACATTCTCGAACTAAGGGCGGTGTACAACACCCTGCTGTAGGCACATCACCTCCTGCGAGGTCGAGCGGTCAGAGTTCAGTCCGACAACGCCACGGCGGTAGCGTACATCAACCGTCAGGGCGGCACTCGCAGCCGCGCAGCGATGAGGGAAGTCACCAACATCCTTCTCTGGGCGGAGAAGTATGCTCTGTCCTTCTCAGCAATATTCATTCCGGGAGTGGACAATTGGGAAGCCGACTATCTAAGTCAACAGGACATGCACCCGGGAGAGTGGTCGTTACATCCCCAGGTGTTTTGGCAACTAGTACGTCGATGGGGAAAACCACAGATCGACCTCATGGCATCCTGCCTGAACCATCAGTTGCCTCTTTATTACTCTCGGACAAGGGACCCGGCGGCGGCGGCCGTGGATGCCCTCACGGCTCCTTGGAATTTCCGGTTCGTTTACCTCTTTCCTTCTTTCCCGCTGTTGCCGAAGGTTCTGCAACGCATCAAGAGGGAAGACGCTCTGGTTCTCCTAGTGGCTCCGGATTGGCCACGCAGGGTTTGGTACTCCACTCTACATCTGTTGTTGGTGGCCGAGCCTTGGACCCTACCACTACGAGACGACCTTCTACAACAGGGTCCTTTTCTTTATCCAGACTTACGCAGGCTACGTTTGACGGCGTGGCTGTTGAAAAAGCCATCTTGACAAGGAAGGGAATTCCTCGTACAGTTATACCTACTATGCTTCGGGCTAGAAAGTCAGTTACATCTTCTCACTACTACCGCATTTGGAAGGCTTATGTAGCATGGTGTGAACGTCGAGAATTTTCTCCTTCCGTGTATAGCTTAGCCCGTCTTCTCCGTTTTTTGCAGGCGGGTTTTTCAGCAGGCCTAAGACTGGGTTCGCTAAAAGTGCAGGTCTCTGCTCTTTCGGTTTTCTTCCAGAAAAGATTAGCCTTGCTGCCTGAGGTTCAGACCTTCTTTCAAGGGGTTCTTCGAATACAGCCTCCCTTCCGTCCTCCGACAGCGCCATGGGATCTCAGTCTTGTCCTGTCTTTTCTGCAGTCTTCATTGTTTGAGCCCCTGGAATCAGTAGAGATAAAATATCTCACCTGGAAGGTGGTTCTTCTCCTGGCGCTGGCTTCAGCTAGAAGGGTGTCAGAACTGGGGGCTCTCTCTTGCAGGTCTCCTTACCTGGTGTTTCATGCGGATAGGGCCGAGCTTCGTACTCGTATGTCCTTTCTACCTAAGGTGGTGTCTGATTTTCACATCAATCAGCCGCTTGTCGTCCCGGCCCTCTCGGGGGACTCTCCGGATGCGAGATCATTGGACGTTGTAAGAGCGCTCAAGATCTATGTGGATAGGACTTCAGCTATTCGGAAGTCTGATTCCTTATTTGTTCTGTACGACGCTGCCCGCCGTGGTTGGCCGGCCTCTAAGCAAACCTTGTCTCGATGGATTCGGCTGACCATCAGACAAGCTTATTTGGCGGCTTCTCGGGAACCTCCATCTTCCATTTCAGCACACTTCACACGCTCTGTGGGACCTTCGTGGGCGGCTGCCCGGGGGGTCTCTATGACTACTTTATGTCGGGCGGCTACTTGGTCCGGCCGTCATGCGTTTGTCAAATTCTACAAGTTTGACACTTTTGCGGCCTCTGCATCTCAGTTTGGCCGAGCGGTTTTGCAGGACTCTCAGCGCTCTCCCACCCGTTCTGGGAGCTCTGGGACGTCCCCATTGTAACTACGCTCCAGTGGTCCCTAGTGGATGAAGGAGAAATCAGGATTTTGGTACTTACCGACAAAATCCCTTTCTCCGATTCCACAGGGGCCACTGGACGCCCGCCCAGCGCTGTTCCTCCTTGTTGTTTTTTGCTTAACGGTTTGCGGTTCAATAAATGACCGCTTGTTGAGTTCAGGTTAGCCTGTTTATTGTTAGGTTCTATTCCAGGGTTAGTTTGGGTTATCCTGGTTGACTGGACGTCAATAATCTCCTCTACCTTAAGGTTTGTTTATTACAGCTCTCCTTGGGCACAGTTTTACGTAGACTGGCTTGGAGGGGAGATAGTAGGGGAGGAGCTAGCCACAGGGTTAGAATTTTTTAAAGTGCCAGCTCCCAATTACTGCCTACTATTCCCCATTGTAACTACGCTCCAGTGGCCCCTGTGGAATCGGAGAAAGGGATTTATCGGTAAGTACCAAAATCCTGATTTTAGTGGACACTGGCAGCTTGTCTCTACTATGCCCAGAACCAGAGATATCAGCCTTCCAGCAGCCGGTCCCTGCTCCAGCTCCACATGCCTAATATGCAGTTTTAGATTTTCGTTGGTGAATTGCTCTGGCTCCTGATCTCTGATCCCCATGTCCCCAGAACCTTCTGAAAGGTGGAACTCTCTAGTATTTTATTCCATTCAAAGCTAAGAAATATATTTTCAGGAACTTGAGATATCTGCAGTCAAGCAAGCTGCCCTCCCACCATAAAATTATAAATGTTAAGCCCACGCCACTAGCCACCCCTCCCCTACGTATTAAACACCCCCTACCACCCTAGAAGTCATGTACCAGGGCTCCTTCATTCAGCACAATGCCACCTTCTACAGTTTAGCCCATCTGTGCAGTACAGGAGTAATTAGCAGAAATCACTGCTTCAGGTCCTACATGCTGAGCAGAAGATAGAACACCCCCTACCGCCCGCGGGACATCAAAGCTGCTGCTGATAGCTCCTCCCACCCCTACCGCTGGAGGATGGGTAGGGGGCCCAGTGCACTGCTGTGCCCAGGGGCCTACACTGCTGTTAAGACGGCTCTGGCTGCTTATGCACGGATTGATAATAATATAGTAACATAGATTCAGTGTTATGTTGATATATTATTAATAAGCACTTATTGCACACTAGTTATAGAATATGCACATTACTTCTGGCTGAGGAGAGAAAGAGTAACAGCCATGAAACACATCATTCAGTCTGTAACTAAACCAAATAAAAACATTTTTTTTTACTTTGCATACTTTGCTAATTGGATGATTTTAGGTGGCTTGTATTTATTATATTATCCACTATCTAGCCTCCAGGGGGTTTGCCCCCCACAATCACACTGAGCTGAGAACACTGACTGTACCACAGGGGCTCCACCTCCTGCAGGCTTATGCTGCATGAATCAGATCCATCCACTGAGTCACTGAGTCTACACAGAGTACAACTGTCTCACTCACTGGCAGACTCAGGAGGAATCATGATTCATGACATGACTCAGGCACAGCACTCACTGACCTCCCCCCTCCCACTGGGTGTCACCTGGTACAGCCTCTGGCCAATCACAGCTAAAGACACTCAGCAGAACACACTGACTGAAGGACACACTGAGTCTCCTCCCTCTGGCTCACTCATTACACAGGGAGTGACTCCAATCATTCACACTTCCTGATGATTCCAGTCACTGTGTTGAGACAGTGAGTCAGTAGCCATCTCTAGTGCTGAGACAGTGATACCCCTTTTCCACTAGCTTAAAAAACACGGGTAAATGCACGGGGGCGCGCATTTACCCGTGTTTTTTGCAAGTGGAAAAGGGTAAACCTGGATCAAGTGACCCGTGAATCCTACCCGGCTATTTACCTGGGTAGGACACGGGACTGATCCGGGTAGGGTTGTAGTGTAAACGGGAGCCGTGTCGATGCGACACGGCTCCCATTTACACTGTATGGAAGGGCGGCGCTGGGAGATCATGTGATCTCCCTGCGCCGCCCCTGCCGCGTCACTAGAAGCGTCACCAACCCGGCATATGCCGGGTTGTGACTGCTGATGGGAAAGGGGCCGAGCACGGGTCGCAGCAGGGGGCAGCTCCCGTGTCAGGCTCCCAGCTGCGACCCGTGCTCGTAAGTGGAAAAGGGGTATGAGTCAGTAGCCATCTCTAGTGCTGAGACAGTGAGTCAGTAGCCATCTCTAGTGCTGAGACAGTGAGTCAGTAGCCATCTCTAGTGCTGAGACAGTGAGTCAGTAGCCATCTCTAGTGCTGAGACAGTGAGTCAGTAGCCATCTCTAGTGCTGAGACAGTGAGTCAGTAGCCATCTCTAGTGCTGAGACAGTGAGTCAGTAGCCATCTCTAGTGCTGAGACAGAGAGTCAGTAGCCATCTCTAGTGCTGAGACAGTGAGTCAGTAGCCATCTCTAGTGCTGAGACAGTGAGTCAGTAGCCATCTCTAGTGCTGAGACAGTGAGTCAGTAGCCATCTCTAGTGCTGAGACAGTGAGTCAGTAGCCATCTCTAGTGCTGAGACAGTGAGTCAGTAGCCATCTCTAGTGCTGAGACAGTGAGTCAGTAGCCATCTCTAGTGCTGTGACAGTGAGTCAGTAGCCATCTCTATTGCTGAGACAGTGAGTCAGTAGCCATCTCTAGTGCTGAGACAGTGAGTCAGTAGCCATCTCTAGTGCTGTGACAGTGAGTCAGTAGCCATCTCTATTGCTGAGACAGTGAGTCAGTAGCCATCTCTAGTTCTGCAGTAGGATTGTATCTGATCTGGAGTGTGATCTCCTGAGGACAGTTGTGTGCCCAGCTTTATGCTAATGTGGGGTCCATTCATCAGTGAGCGTGAAGCCGTGGTGCTCATCTACTGTACACCAGCTGCAGCATCCAACATTAGTATCTGTATTCAGGGCTGCCATCAGAAATACCGGGGCCCGGAACTCACAAACTAGGCAGCCCCCCCCCCCCCCTCCCCCCCAAAATAAAAACCAACAACAAAAACCTTCCAACAAATAATAATAATAATAAGAATAATAGAACAGAAAAAATAAATATATATGCACATACACTCACACACGCACATATACATACACACACACATATACATACACACACATGCACTCTCTCTCCCTCCCTAAACCTATCACAGGCTGGCCGGAGCTGTAGCGCCTTGGTCCCGTGTAACTCCGCCCCCTCCATTTCATGTAGCTCCGCCCCCTTTTCATGACAGCTCTGGCACTGTCACAGGAAGGGGAGAGCACGCTGCTTCTATTGAGAAGTCCCTGTCAAAATGGCCGCCGCCTCAGAGGAGACAATTATTAAAAATACTAGAGGAGGCTCCTCTAGTATCTTTAATAACTGTCTCCTCTGAGGTGGCGGCCATTTTTGGAGGGACGTTTACAATAGAAGCAGCGTGCTCTCCCCCTCCTGTGACAGTGCCAGAACTCGGTCATGAAATGTGGGCGGAGCATCACGGCGGGGAGACGCCGGCATGAGCGTCCCGGGCCCTCTACTCTCTGTTAGCCGGGCCCTCTACTCTCTGTTAGAGAGGCAGGGCCTGGGACAGCTGTGCCCACAGCACCCCCTGGTGGCAGGCCTGTCTGTACTTGCACCAGCCATCAGAATCCGTGTACACAATACAGGGTGGCTCCGTGTTCTCGCATGGTCACCATCCAGCTGCCGCTCCCAAACACCCAATATCCCAGTAACTCAGATCCTCAGAATAGGACGTACACCCACACTGACATCTATCTGACTCGGGAGCAGGCCCATGTACTGCCTCCCTAGAACCATACCATGCAGTCATGGCCGTGTGTACCAGAGAGCGACACTGACCTCCATAGCACACGAATGGCAGCGGTTGTCCACAGCACTCCGAGCTCCAGCTGAAGTTTCTTGCTGGGTCCCCTGTGATTAGGCCACATTGCTTGGAGAGCGGATTATTTGGTTCTGCATCTCCCCAGAAGGTGAATTTCCCCCATATCTGACCTCCGCTCCAATACCAATTCCCCCAGAACCGACTGCGCTTCAGGCCGAACCAGAAACCCTTGCTGGGGGTGACGCTGGCTAACATGGCGGACATGATGTGTTGCTCATCAGGAGATGGGGTGGCAGCCAAGTCAGTAAAGTAGCTGCGGCAATATGTCCGAGATTCTGACCAAGTCATGGGCGTCTGTACCAAGTGCAGATGACCTGGGAGAGAGGAGACAGGAAGACAGGTCACAGGTATGACACATATATGGCAGTGTGCACCAGTCACCCCTCCTGCAAGAATAACTTCCAGTCTGAGAATATCACCATTCCTTATATACAGCTCTCATGACCATCACATAATACAGGACTGGGTGGGGGGGGCAATAATCCCACTTATCCTGTCAGATACCCCGATTTATTGATTTTTACGGGAGAGACCAGGGCGGACGGTGATAACGGAGACACAATGGAAGACAATAAACTCCGGGAGAAATTATACCTCCATTTCAAGTTTATTCTCTCCTCCTACAGCTCTGCTCTTTCCCTCGCAAAGCAATCCTTTTTCCAAGCCCTCATCTCTTCTCAGTCCTCCTGTCCACGCTGTCTCTTCGAAACTTTCAACACTCTCCTTCGCCCCCTCCTCCTCCCCTCCTCCCTCACTGCCACTGACTTTGCCTCCTTCTTCATCTCCAAAATTGAGGACATCCAACACGACATCTCCCGCCGTCACCCCTCTGCTACCCCCCTGCCCCCTCTATCCCTCCCCTCCATCTATCCCACCCTGTCCTCCTTCCGTCCCACTTCTGAAAAGGAAGCCCACTCCCTCAGCTTATCCTCCCCCCCCCCTCCACTTGCCCCCTGGACCCCCTTCCCTCCCGTCTTCTCCACTCCCTCTCCCCCACTGCCTGCTCCCACCTTGCTCACCTCTTTAACCTGTCCCTCTCTACCGGCATCTTCCCCTCGCCATTCAAACATGCTCTGGTCTCACCTATTCTCAAAAAACCCAACCTCGACCCCTCATCACCCACTATCGCCCCATCTCTCTTCTCCCCTTCGCCTCCAAACTACTTGAACGACTGGTCTACAGCCGTCTCACAAGCCACCTCTCTGACAACTCCATCCTCGATCCACTACAATCTGGCTTTCGCCCACTCCACTCAACTGAGACTGCCCTGGTGAAAGTCACCAGTGACCTGCTTTCGGCCAAATCCAAGGGCCACTTCTCTCTGCTCATCCTTCTGGACCTCTCTGCTGCCTTTGACACCGTAGGTCATCCTCTCCTCCTGCGCACACTCCAAAACGCTGGCCTCTCTAGCACTGTCCTTGACTGGTTTTCTTCTTACCTCACTAACCGCTCCTTCTCTGTGTCTGCCTCCAGCACCACCTCACACCCTTCCTGTTGGTGTCCCTCAGGGTTCTGTCCTTGGACCCCTTCTGTTCTCCCTGTATACCTCTTCCCTGGGTGCGCTCATTAACTCCTTTGGCCTTCAATACCACCTCTATGCTGATGACACAAAACTCTACCTCTCCTCTCCTGATCTGTCCCCCTCTGTCCTCTCCCAGGTTTCCAGCTGCCTCTCCGCAATCTCCTCCTGGATGTCTGAGCGCTCTCTGAAGCTCAAAATGGACAAAACTGAACTCATCATCTTTCCCCCAGCCAGAGCAACACCCCCGACCAATATCTCTATCATTGTTGACAACACCACCATCTCCCCCGTTCCCCAACTCCGCTGCTTGGGTGTCACTCTTGACTCCTCCCTCTCCTTTGCACCCCACATCCAAGCTCTGGCACAATCCTGTCGTTTCCAGCTACGCAACATTTCTCGTATCAGGCCATATCTCTCCCAGAGTGCAACTAAACTCATCATCCACTCACTGGTCATCTCACGACTTGACTACTGCAATGTTCTCCTCACTGGCCTCGCTTGCTCCCATCTTGCTCCCCTCCAATCTGTCCTAAACTCTACAGCTAGGCTTATCTTCCTCTCCCGCTACACCACATCTGCCACTGGCTCCCATTCCCCTACAGAATCCTCTTCAAACTCCTCACCCTCACATACAAGGCCTTCTCTAATTCCACTGCTCCCTACATCTCCAACCTCCTCTCCCTTCATACTCCCTCCCACCCCCTACGGTCAACCAATGACCGTCGCCTCTCCACTGCCCTGGTCACTGCTTCCCATGCTCGTGTTCAAGACTATGCCCGTGCTGCACCCCTTCAGTGGAACGCACTCCCCCGCTCCATTAGACTCTCCCCGACCTTGCAAAGCTTCAAACGGGCACTAAAAACCCACCTATTCATCAAAGCATACCCTCCCGATGCATAACCCAGTCCTGAAGCCGCGCCTCCACCCCCTGCCTCATGCCGTGAACATCTCAGCTTTGCTTGCATACTGCCATCAGGCTACCTCCCACTTGCCTGCACTTCTTGTCATCTGTCTGTCGCCCCTCCCCATTCTGTATATCAATACTCAGTTACAGAAGCACCAGACAAGTCCCAAGTGTTTCCTAGCAGCAGGAAATATCCCGTTACAGGAGAACTGGTAATGGTGGAAGCAAAACAACTTTTCTTAGGACTAAAATTTAACTTATTTAGCTTTCTATATAGAAAATTATTCATATACTATAGCATAAAATGGTGTATTGGTAATTTCACATCTTCCACTTCTCTGTAACTCTGTGCTAGTAATAGAGATGCTGGGAGAAGACTCCTCAGATACGGAACATTGCATTTGTCTTCAGTGGTGGATTAGAAGGAGAAGGTCATTTCAGATGTCTGACCAGAGCCCAGGGTTATAATGTAGACTGCCCTGTCCATATCAGTGGTGTCCCATAGACTGTCCTGTCCATGTCAGTGGTGTCCCGTAGACTGTCCTGTCCATGTCAGTGGTGTCCCGTAGACTGCCCTGTCCATATCAGCGGTGTCCCATAGACTGTCCTGTCCATATCAGTGGTGTCCCGTAGACTGCCCTGTCCATATCAGCGGTGTCCCATAGACTGTCCTGTCCATGTCAGTGGTGTCCCGTAGACTGCCCTGTCCATATCAGCGGTGTCCCATAGACTGTCCTGTCCATATCAGCGGTGTCCCTTAGACTGCCCTGTCCATATCAGTGGTGTCCCATAGACTGTCCTGTCCATATCAGCGGTGTCCCATAGACTGTCCTGTCCATGTCAGTGGTGTCCCGTAGACTGCCCTGTCCATATCAGCGGTGTCCCGTAGACTGTCCTGTCCATATCAGCGGTGTCCCATAGACTGCCCTGTCCATATAAGTGGTGTCCCATAGACTGTCCTGTCCATATCAGTGGTGTCCTATAGACTGCCCTGTCCATATCAGCGGTGTCCCGTAGACTGCCCTGTCCATATCAGTGGTGTCCCATAGACTGTCCTGTCCATATCAGTGGTGTCCTATAGACTGCCCTGTCCATATCAGTGGTGTCCCGTAGACTGCCCTGTCCATATCAGTGGTGTCCCATAGACAGCCCTGTCCATATCAGTGGTGTCCCATAGACTGTCCTGTCCATATCAGTGGTGTCCCATAGACAGCCCTGTCCATGTCAGTGGTGTCCCATAGACTGTCCTGTCCATGTCAGTGGTGTCCCATAGACAGCCCTGTCCATATCAGTGGTGTCCCATAGACTGTCCTGTCCATATCAGTGGTGTCCCATAGACTGTCCTGTCCATGTCAGTGGTGTCCCATAGACTGTCCTGTCCATGTCAGTGGTGTCCCGTAGACTGCCCTGTCCATGTCAGTGGTGTCCCATAGACTGTCCTGTCCATGTCAGTGGTGTCCTATAGACTGTCCTGCCCATGTCAGTGATGTCCCATAGACTGCCCTGTCCATGTCAGTGGTGTCCCATAGACTGTCCTGTCCATGTCAGTGGTGGATTAGAAGGAGAAGGTCATTTCAGATGTCTGACCAGAGCCCAGGGTTATAATGTAGGCTGCCCTGTCCATATCAGTGGTGTCCCGTAGACTGCCCTGTCCATATCAGTGGTGTCCCATAGACTGTCCTGTCCATGTCAGTGGTGTCCTATAGACTGTCCTGTCCATGTCAGTGGTGTCCTATAGACTGTCCTGTCCATGTCAGTGGTGTCCTATAGACTGTCCTGTCCATATCAGTGGTGTCCCATAGACTGTCCTGTCCATATCAGTGGTGTCCCATAGACTGTCCTGTCCATGTCAGTGGTGTCCCGTAGACTGCCCTGTCCATGTCAGTGGTGTCCCATAGACTGTCCTGTCCATGTCAGTGGTGTCCCATAGACTGTCCTGTCCATATCAGTGGTGTCCCATAGACTGTCCTGTCCATATCAGTGGTGTCCCATAGACTGTCCTGTCCATATCAGTGGTGTCCCATAGACTGTCCTGTCCATATCAGTGGTGTCCCATAGACTGCCCTGTCCATATCAGTGGTGTCCCATAGACTGTCCTGTCCATATCAGTGGTGTCCCATAGACTGTCCTGTCCATGTCAGTGGTGTCCCGTAGACTGCCCTGTCCATGTCAGTGGTGTCCCGTAGACTGCCCTGTCCATGTCAGTGGTGTCCCATAGACTGTCCTGTCCATGTCAGTGGTGTCCCATAGACTGTCCTGTCCATGTCAGTGATGTCCCATAGACTGTCCTGTCCATGTCAGTGGTGTCCCATAGACTGTCATGTCCATGTCAGTGGTGTCCCATAGACTGTCCTGTCCATGTCAGTGGTGTCCCATAGACTGTCCTGTCCATGTCAGTGGTGTCCCATAGACTGCCCTGTCCATGTCAGTGGTGTCTCATAGACTGTCCTGTCCATGTCAGTGGTGTCCCATAGACTGCCCTGTCCATATCAGTGGTGTCCTATAGACTGTCCTTTCCATATCAGTGGTATATAGAGAAGGACATTTGGGATGGCTTAATGGAGGTCTATAAAGTGTCACATAGACTGTCCTGTCCATGTCAGTGGTGTCCCGTAGACTGTCCTGTCCATATCAGCGGTGTCCCATAGACTGTCCTGTCCATGTCAGTGGTGTCCCATAGACTGTCCTGTCCATATCAGCGGTGTCCCATAGACTGTCCTGTCCATGGCAGTGGTGTCCCGTAGACTGCCCTGTCCATATTAGCGGTGTCCCATAGACTGCCCTGTCCATGTCAGTGGTGTCCTATAGACTGTCCTGTCCATATCAGTGGTATATAGAGAAGGACATTTGGGATGGCTTAATGGAGGTCTATAAAGTGTCACATAGACTGTCCTGTCCATGTCAGTGGTGTCCCGTAGACTGTCCTGTCCATATCAGCGGTGTCCCATAGACTGTCCTGTCCATGTCAGTGGTGTCCCATTGACTGTCCTGTCCATATCAGCGGTGTCCCATAGACTGTCCTGTCCATGGCAGTGGTGTCCCGTAGACTGCCCTGTCCATATTAGCGGTGTCCCATAGACTGCCCTGTCCATGTCAGTGGTGTCCTATAGACTGTCCTGTCCATGTCAGTGATGTCCCATAGACTGCCCTGTCCATGTCAGTGGTGGATTAGAAGGAGAAGGTTATTTCAGATGTCTGACCAGAGCCCAGGGTTATAAATAGACTTCCCTGTCCATATCAGTGGTATATAGAGAAGTACATTTGGGATGGCTTAATGGAGGTCTATAAAGTGTCAAATAGACTGTCCTGTCCATGTCAGTGGTGGATTAGAAGGAGAAGGTCATTTCAGATGTCTGACCAGAGCCCAGGGTTATAATGTAGACTGTCCTGTCCATATCAGTGGTGTCCCATAGACTGTCCTGTCCATATCAGTGGTGTCCCATAGACTGTCCTGTCCATGTCAGTGGTGTCCCGTAGACTGCCCTGTCCATGTCAGTGGTGTCCCGTAGACTGCCCTGTCCATATTAGCGGTGTTCCATAGACTGCCCTGTCCATATCAGTGGTGTCCCATAGACTGTCCTGTCCATGTCAGTGGTGTCCTATAGACTGTCCTGTCCATGTCAGTGGTGTCCTATAGACTGTCCTGTCCATGTCAGTGGTGTCCCATAGACTGCCCTGTCCATATCAGCGGTGTCCCATAGACTGCCCTGTCCATATCAGCGGTGTCCCATAGACTGTCCTGTCCATGTCAGTGGTGTCCCGTAGACTGCCCTGTCCATATCAGCGGTGTCCCATAGACTGTCCTGTCCATGGCAGTGGTGTCCCGTAGACTGCCCTGTCCATATTAGTGGTGTCCTATAGACTGTCCTGTCCATATCAGTGGTGGATTAGAAGGAGAAGGTTATTTCAGATGTCTGACCAGAGCCCAGGGTTATAATGTAGACTGCCCTGTCCATATCAGTGGTATATAGAGAAGGACATTTGGGATGGCTTAATGGAGGTCTATAAAGTGTCACATAGACTGTCCTGTCCTTGTCATTGGTGGATTAGAAGGAGAAGGATGATTGTGATCATTGACCAGAGCCCTGGACTCAGCAGACAGTTTTATGCAAAGAAACAGAAAAATAAATAAATATCTTTTTGGGGCCACACTTAAGGCCCCCATCCACTAGTCCGATTTGGGCAGTTTTCTTCAGATTTCGACGCATCTGACCGTCATATCTGAAGAAAAGTGTCACATTGGATGGCTCTTCCGATCCGATGCGCACTCCCGTGTCAGATATGTCTGAACTACAAATCTCTGAGGCTGCCCCAACTATTTATCGGAATCTGAAGAAAACAGGTGAACATCGGATTGTTTTTTTTACTTCAGATGTATCTGATCAGATTCATCTGAAGCGTCACTTGACTGGCATCTGCCTAGCCACTCCCACCCACCAAGAGGGGGAACAGCGGCAGCAGCAGCATCAGATCAATCGCATGTAGCATGTGTGCATCAGATATATCTGATGCGATCTGGCACATGATATATCGCATCAGATACATCTGAAGTGAATGTAGTGAAAATTAAGCCCAGGGTCAGATCCGATTCCCGGGAGAGCTCAAGAGAAATTTGATGAGATCTGCAGTTCAGACAAGTCTGAGTAGTGGATGGCCACCTTTACAGTATATTGTTACGGTATATGTTTGTATTTATTGTGGTCCCACCAGATTACAGAGACAGTCCTGATAGGATGTAATTAGATATGAATGCTTCTGAAGGCTATGTATGCGGTTCAGGAATTTGATAGGCTTGGTGAGGTTTCAGGGAACGCTTGAAAGTGTGGAGACTAGAGGAGAGTCTTATTGTGCAGGGGAGGGCATTCCATAGGGAAAGTCCTGCAATTGTGAATGAGAGCGAGTGATCCGTGCAGATGAGAGACGCAGATCTTGTGCAGAGCGGAGAGGTCGGGTTGGGAGATATAGGAGATGAGTGAGGAGATGTACGTTGGTGTAGTTTGGTTAATGGCCTTGTATGTGATTAAAAGTATATTATACTGAATATGGTAGAAAACCGGTAACCAATGGAGGGACTGACAGAGCGGATCTGCAGACGATGAATGTCTAGCGAGGAAGATTAGCCTCGCAGCTGCAGTCAGAATGGATTGTAGTGGTGAGAGCAGTGGCGTAACTACTGCCCCCGCAGTCCTCGCGGTGGCTTGGGGGCGAGGGGCTGCGGGGGCACCACTGATTTAGAACAGATTGACATGCGGACGAGCGTCCGCATGTCAATCTGCGATCTCCTCTCCCTCCCTGCGGTGCCTGCTCCCCCGGCCCCCCCCTATGTGTTGGAGGGACACGAGCGCATCGCGCGTCTCTCCTGTGTCCCTCCTGGCTCTCCCCCGGCCGGTCTAAGGAAGCAAGTGCCATTCGTGAGCTCTGATTGGCTCACGAACGGCACTTCCTTTATTAGACCAGCCGGGGGAGAGCCAGGAGGGACACAGGAGAGACGCGCGATGCGCTCGTGTCCCTCCAACACATAGGGGGGGGCCGGGGGAGCAGGCACTGGGGCATATACCCGGCACTGGGGACATATACCTGGCACTGGGGGGGCAGATCTGGCACTGGGGACATATACCTGGCACTGGGGGGGGCATATACCCGGCACTGAGGGCATGTACCTGGCACTGGGGGGCATATACCCGGCACTGGGGGGGCATATACCCGGCACTGGGGGCATGTACCTGGCACTGGGGGCATGTACCTGGCACTGGGGGCATATACCTGGCACTGGGGGGGCATATACCCGGCACTGGAGGCATATACCTGGCACTGGAGGGGAAGCAGGCACTGGGGGGGAATATCTGGCACTGGGGGCATGTACCTGGCACTGGGGGCATATACCCGGCACTGGGGGGGCATGTACCTGGCACTGGGGGCATATACATGGCACTGGGGGCATATACCTGGCACTGGGGGCATATACCTGGCACTGGGGGGGCATATACCTGGCACTGGGGGAATATACCTGGCACTGGGGGGGCATATACCCGGCACTGGGGGCATATACCCGGGACTGGGGGGGGGCATATACCTGGCACTGGGGGGGGGGGAAGCAGGCACTGTGGGGGAATATCTGGCACTGGGTGCATATACCTGGCACTGTGGGGGAATATCTGGCACTGGGTGCATATACCTGGCACTGTGGGGGAATATCTGGCACTTGGAGCATATGTGGCACTGGGAGCACGGCCCTAGCAACAAGCACTACCCCCTAGCAACGAGCATGACACCCAGTGCATGAAACCCCTGGCAACGAGCATGACATCCTGGCACCGTGCATGGAACCAAGTGCATGAAACCCCTGGCAACGAGCATGGAACCAAGAGCATGAAACCCCTGGCAACGAGCATGACACCCAGTGCATGAAACCCCTGGCAACGAGCAGGTAATTTAAAAGTAATTAGAAGCCTTACTGTAGAACTTAATGTGTAATGGGCATTACGGTGTGTGGCATAATGTATCACGGACATTGCGGTGTGTGTCATAATGTATCTGGCATTACGGTGTGTTGTATACTATATCACGGGCATTGTGGTATGTGGTATAATGTCTCAGGGTCATTGCGGTGTGTGTCATACTGTGTCACAGACATTGTATGTGCTATAATGTATCGGGCATTGCAGTGTGTAGCATAATGTATAACGGGCATTGCGATTCCTGTCATAATGTGTCACAGGCATTACGGTGTGTGGCATAATGTGTCGGGGGCATTACGGTGTGTGGCATAATGTGTCGGGGGCATTACGGTGTGTGGCATAATGTGTAGGGGGCATTACGGTGTGTGCATATTGTGTCATGTGCATTATTGTCAGTGATCGCAAAAACGCGCTATGGCGCGTATTTTACCCAGAAACAGCCGCCCGGGACTCACATTTAGAAGATGAGCGGGTCCCACAGGACGCGCTCATCTGAATATGTGTTTGCATGTGTTAAGCCTGTCAGCGGAATGCAGGAGGTGACTGGCTGTTTCCTCGGCCAATCACCTCCTGTAGTCTCCATCCAATCACAGCCTGCAGCATCTCCCGCTTTGAATCCTGCTCCCCGCCAGCACATGAATCTGTGCTGCAGGGCTGACAGACTGGCCCCGCTCATCCGGCTCCACTACCACCCTGCCGCCAGCACCCTCCTCTGCGACTGGGAGTACAGCTCCGGATCTGCCCGCCACCACCCCCCTACCCGGGACCCGCTCAACGCCCCACCGAGACCCGACAACTACCTTCCAGCAGGAGCCGTCCGGGCTGCGCAGCTCCCGCTGTAGGTAAGCAGTAGACAGTGCTGCATCGCCCCGCTTCACCTGGAGTAGCTGGTGCAGATGCGGGATGTCCGGGGGCTGCAAGCTCCGTGTGTGCAATGTGAGGCCGCTCAGAGTGTCAGGGCCTCACTGACACCATTTTTCTGACAGCACAGTGCAGTGAGTGCACTGGCACAAGTAGCCAGCCGGCGCCGCAGCATGAAGGAGCTATCTGTGAAATCGCAAGCAGAGGCTGGCAAGAAGGAGCTCCTCCGATCGCTTCCCCTGACGGGCTGGTCACTGCTAAATATACCAGTAATCAGTACAACTGTGCAGTGACACTGACTTTCCCATTGCACCTGGGGCTCCACTACTTTGACACAGTTGGAACTGATTATCGGTATATTTAGCAGTGGCCAGCCCGTCAGGGGAAGCAATTGGACGAGCTCCTTCTTGCCAGAGAACAGCCTCTGCTTGCGATTTCACATAGAGCTCCTCCAGGCTGCGGCTACTACAGGCGCAGGCTGGCTACTTGTGCCAGTGCACTCACTGCACTGTGCTGTCAGAAAAAATGGTGAGTGTCAGTGAGTTGCTGCTGGGGGCGGAGCCACTTGTGTCAAACGGCCCCTTCGTGCAACTGGAGGTGATAAGTGAGTGGTTACTGCAATGTGCCTCAGTGCTCTACCAGGCGCATTGTGTATAATAACGTGTTCTACCTGGCGCAATGTGTATAATAACGTGTTCTACCTGGCGCAATGTGTATAATAACGTGTTCTACCTGGCGCAATGTGTATGATAACGTGCTCTACCTGGCGCAATGTGTATGATAACGTGTTCTACCTGGCGCAATGTGTATGATAACGTGCTCTACCTGGCGCAATGTGTATGATAACGTGCTCTACCTAGTGCAATGTGTATAATAACGTGCTCTACCAGGCGCATTGTGTATAATAACGTGTTCTACCTGGCGCAATGTGTATAATAACGTGTTCTACCTGGCGCAATGTGTATGATAACGTGCTCTACCTGGCGCAATGTGTATGATAACGTGTTCTACCTGGCGCAATGTGTATGATAACGTGTTCTACCTGGCGCAATGTGTATGATAACGTGTTCTACCTGGCGCAATGTGTATGATAACGTGTTCTACCTGGCGCAATGTGTATGATAACGTGTTCTACCTGGCGCAATGTGTATGATAACGTGTTCTACCTGGCGCAATGTGTATGATAACGTGTTCTACCTGGCGCAATGTGTATGATAACGTGTTCTACCTGGTGCAATGTGTATGATAACGTGTTCTACCTAGTGCAATGTGTATGATAACGTGTTCTACCTGGCGCATTGTGTATAATAACGTGCTCTACCAGGCGCATTGTGTATAATAACGTGTTCTACCTGGCGCATTGTGTATAATAACGTGTTCTACCTGGCGCAATGTGTATAATAACGTGTTCTACCTGGCGTATTGTGTATAATAACGTGTTCTACCAGGCGCATTGTGTATAATAACGTGCTCTACCAGGCGCATTGTGTATAATAACGTGTTCTACCTGGTGCAATGTGTATAATAACGTGTTCTACCAGGCGCAATGTGTATAATAACGTGTTCTACCAGGCGCAATGTGTATAATAACGTGTTCTACCAGGCGCATTGTGTATAATAACGTGCTCTACCAGGCGCATTGTGTATAATAACGTGTTCTACCAGGCGCATTGTGTATGATAACGTGTTCTACCTGGTGCAATGTGTATTATAACGTGCTCTACCAGGCGCAATGTGTATAATAACGTGTTCTACCAGGCGCAATGTGTATAATAACGTGTTCTACCAGGCGCAATGTGTATAATAACGTGTTCTACCAGGCGCATTGTGTATAATAACGTGCTCTACCAGGCGCATTGTGTATAATAACGTGTTCTACCAGGCGCATTGTGTATGATAACGTGTTCTACCTGGTGCAATGTGTATTATAACGTGCTCTACCAGGCGCAATGTGTATAATAACGTGTTCTACCAGGCGCAATGTGCATAATAACGTGTTCTACCTGGCGCAATGTGTATAATAACGTGTTCTACCAGGCGCAATGTGCATAATAACGTGTTCTACCTAGTGCAATGTGTATGATAACCTGCTCTACCAGGCGCATTGTGTATAATAACGTGTTCTACCTGGCGCATTGTGTATAATAACGTGTTCTACCAGGCGCATTGTGTATAATAACGTATTCTACCTGGCGCATTGTGTATAATAACGTGTTCTACCTGGCGCAATGTGTATAATAACGTGTTCTACCTGGCGCAATGTGTATGATGACGTGTTCTACCTGGTGCATTGTGTATAATAACGTGCTCTACCAGGTGCAATGTGTATAATAACGTGCTCTACCTAGTGCAATGTGTATGATAACGTGTTCTACCTAGTGCATTGTGTATAATAACGTGCTCTACCAGGTGCAATGTGTATAATAACGTGCTCTACCTAGTGCAATGTGTATAATAACGTGCTCTACCTAGTGCATTGTGTATAATAACGTGCTCTACCAGGCGCATTGTGTATAATAACGTGCTCTACCAGGCGCATTGTGTATAATAACGTGCTCTACCAGGCGCATTGTGTATAATAACGTGCTCTACCAGGCGCATTGTGTATAATAACGTGCTCTACCAGGCGCATTGTGTATAATAACGTGCTCTACCTGGTGCAATGTGTATGATAACGTGCTCTACCAGGCGCATTGTGTATAATAACGTGTTCTACCTGGCGCAATGTGTATAATAACGTGCTCTACCAGGCGCATTGTGTATAATAACGTGTTCTACCAGGCGCATTGTGTATAATAACGTGCTCTACCAGGCGCATTGTGTATAATAACGTGTTCTACCAGGCGCATTGTGTATAATAACGTGCTCTACCAGGCGCATTGTGTATAATAACGTGTTCTACCAGGCGCATTGTGTATAATAACGTGCTCTACCAGGCGCATTGTGTATAATAACGTGCTCTACCAGGCGCATTGTGTATAATAACGTGTTCTACCAGGCGCATTGTGTATAATAACGTGCTCTACCAGGCGCATTGTGTATAATAACGTGTTCTACCAGGCGCAATGTGTATAATAACGTGTTCTACCAGGCGCAATGTGTATGATAACGTGTTCTACCTGGTGCAATGTGTATAATAACGTGTTCTACCAGGCGCATTGTGTATAATAACGTGTTCTACCAGGCGCATTGTGTATAATAACCTGCTCTACCAGGCGCATTGTGTATAATAACGTGTTCTACCAGGCGCATTGTGTATAATAATGTGTTCTACCAGGCGCATTGTGTATAATAACGTGCTCTACCAGGCGCATTGTGTATAATAATGTGTTCTACCAGGCGCATTGTGTATAAAAACGTGCTCTACCAGGCGCATTGTGTATAATAACGTGCTCTACCAGGCGCATTGTGTATAATAACGTGCTCTACCAGGCGCATTGTGTATAATAACGTGTTCTACCAGGCGCATTGTGTATAATAACGTGTTCTACCAGGCGCATTGTGTATAATAACGTGCTCTACCTGATGCATTGTGTATAATAACGTGCTCTACCAGGCGCATTGTGTATAATAACGTGCTCTACCAGGCGCATTGTGTATAATAACGTGTTCTACCAGGCGCATTGTGTATAATAACGTGCTCTACCAGGCGCATTGTGTATAATAACGTGCTCTACCTGATGCATTGTGTATAATAACGTGCTCTACCAGGCGCATTGTGTATAATAACGTGCTCTACCAGGCGCATTGTGTATAATAACGTGCTCTACCTGGCGCATTGTGTATAATAACGTGCTCTACCTGGCGCATTGTGTATAATAACGTGCTCTACCTGATGCATTGTGTATAATAACGTGCTCTACCTGGCGCATTGTGTATAATAACGTGCTCTACCAGGCGCATTGTGTATAATAACGTGTTCTACCAGGCGCATTGTGTATAATAACGTGTTCTACCAGGCGCATTGTGTATAATAACGTGCTCTACCTAGTGCAATGTGTATAATAACGTGCTCTACCTAGTGCAATGTGTATAATAACGTGTTCTACCAGGCGCATTGTGTATAATAACGTGCTCTACCTGATGCATTGTGTATAATAACGTGCTCTACCAGGCGCATTGTGTATAATAACGTGCTCTACCAGGCGCATTGTGTATAATAACGTGTTCTACCAGGCGCATTGTGTATAATAACGTGTTCTACCAGGCGCATTGTGTATAATAACGTGCTCTACCTGATGCATTGTGTATAATAACGTGCTCTACCAGGCGCATTGTGTATAATAACGTGCTCTACCAGGCGCATTGTGTATAGTAACGTGTTCTACCAGGCGCATTGTGTATAATAACATGCTCTACCTGATGCATTGTGTATAATAACGTGCTCTACCTGGCGCATTGTGTATAATAACGTGCTCTACCAGGCGCATTGTTTATAATAACGTGTTCTACCAGGCGCATTGTGTATAATAACGTGTTCTACCAGGCGCATTGTGTATAATAACGTGTTCTACCAGGCGCATTGTGTATAATAACGTGTTCTACCTGGCGCATTGTGTATAATAACGTGCTCTACCTGATGCATTGTGTATAATAACGTGCTCTACCTGGCGCATTGTGTATAATAACGTGCTCTACCAGGCGCATTGTGTATAATAACGTGTTCTACCAGGCGCATTGTGTATAATAACGTGTTCTACCAGGCGCATTGTGTATAATAACGTGCTCTACCTGGCGCATTGTGTATAATAACGTGCTCTACCAGGCGCATTGTGTATAATAACGTGCTCTACCAGGCGCATTGTGTATAATAACGTGTTCTACCAGGCGCATTGTGTATAATAACGTGCTCTACCAGGCGCATTGTGTATAATAACGTGCTCTACCTAATGCATTGTGTATAATAACGTGCTCTACCTGGCGCATTGTGTATAATAACGTGCTCTACCAGGCGCATTGTGTATAATAACGTGTTCTACCAGGCGCATTGTGTATAATAACGTGTTCTACCAGGCGCATTGTGTATAATAACGTGCTCTACCAGGCGCATTGTGTATAATAACGTGCTCTACCTAATGCATTGTGTATAATAACGTGCTCTACCAGGCGCATTGTGTATAATAACGTGCTCTACCAGGCGCATTGTGTATAATAACGTGTTCTACCAGGCGCATTGTGTATAATAACGTGCTCTACCTGATGCATTGTGTATAAATACGTGCTCTACCTGGCGCATTGTGTATAATAACGTGCTCTACCAGGCGCATTGTGTATAATAACGTGTTCTACCAGGCGCATTGTGTATAATAACGTGTTCTACCAGGCGCATTGTGTATAATAACGTGCTCTACCAGGCGCATTGTGTATAATAACGTGCTCTATCAGGCGCATTGTGTATAATAACGTGTTCTACCAGGCGCATTGTGTATAATAACGTGCTCTACCAGGCGCATTGTGTATAATAACGTGTTCTACCAGGCGCAATGTGTATGATAACGTGCTCTACCAGGCGCAATGTGTATAATAACGTGTTCTACCTGGCGCAATGTGTATAATAACGTGTTCTACCTGGTGCAATGTGTATGATAACGTGTTCTACCAGGCGCATTGTGTATAATAACGTGTTCTACCTAGTGCATTGTGTATAATAACGTGCTCTACCTAGTGCAATGTGTATAATAACGTGTTCTACCAGGCGCATTGTGTATAATAACGTGCTCTACCTGATGCATTGTGTATAATAACGTGCTCTACCAGGCGCATTGTGTATAATAACGTGCTCTACCAGGCGCATTGTGTATAATAACGTGTTCTACCAGGCGCATTGTGTATAATAACGTGTTCTACCAGGCGCATTGTGTATAATAACGTGCTCTACCTGATGCATTGTGTATAATAACGTGCTCTACCTGATGCATTGTGTATAATAACGTGCTCTACCAGGCGCATTGTGTATAATAACGTGCTCTACCAGGCGCATTGTGTATAATAACGTGTTCTACCAGGCGCATTGTGTATAATAACGTGCTCTACCTGATGCATTGTGTATAATAACGTGCTCTACCTGGCGCATTGTGTATAATAACGTGCTCTACCAGGCGCATTGTGTATAATAACGTGTTCTACCAGGCGCATTGTGTATAATAACGTGTTCTACCAGGCGCATTGTGTATAATAACGTGTTCTACCAGGCGCATTGTGTATAATAACGTGTTCTACCTGGCGCATTGTGTATAATAACGTGCTCTACCTGATGCATTGTGTATAATAACGTGCTCTACCTGGCGCATTGTGTATAATAACGTGCTCTACCAGGCGCATTGTGTATAATAACGTGTTCTACCAGGCGCATTGTGTATAATAACGTGTTCTACCAGGCGCATTGTGTATAATAACGTGCTCTACCTGGCGCATTGTGTATAATAACGTGCTCTACCAGGCGCATTGTGTAGAATAACGTGCTCTACCAGGCGCATTGTGTATAATAACGTGTTCTACCAGGCGCATTGTGTATAATAACGTGTTCTACCAGGCGCATTGTGTATAATAACGTGCTCTACCAGGCGCATTGTGTATAATAACGTGCTCTACCTGATGCATTGTGTATAATAACGTGCTCTACCAGGCGCATTGTGTATAATAACGTGCTCTACCAGGCGCATTGTGTATAATAACATGTTCTACCAGGCGCATTGTGTATAATAACGTGCTCTACCTGATGCATTGTGTATAATAACGTGCTCTACCTGGCGCATTGTGTATAATAACGTGCTCTACCAGGCGCATTGTGTATAATAACGTGTTCTACCAGGCGCATTGTGTATAATAACGTGTTCTACCAGGCGCATTGTGTATAATAACGTGCTCTACCAGGCGCATTGTGTATAATAACGTGCTCTACCAGGCGCATTGTGTATAATAACGTGTTCTACCAGGCGCATTGTGTATAATAACGTGCTCTACCAGGCGCATTGTGTATAATAACGTGTTCTACCAGGCGCAATGTGTATGATAACGTGCTCTACCAGGCGCAATGTGTATAATAACGTGTTCTACCTGGCGCAATGTGTATAATAACGTGTTCTACCTGGTGCAATGTGTATGATAACGTGTTCTACCAGGCGCATTGTGTATAATAACGTGTTCTACCTAGTGCATTGTGTATAATAACGTGCTCTACCAGGCGCATTGTGTATAATAACGTGCTCTACCAGGCGCATTGTGTATAATAACGTGTTCTACCAGGCGCAATGTGTATAATAACGTGCTCTACCAGGCGCATTGTGTATAATAACGTGTTCTACCAGGCGCATTGTGTATAATAACGTGCTCTACCAGGCGCATTGTGTATAATAACGTGTTCTACCAGGCGCAATGTGTATGATAACGTGCTCTACCAGGCGCAATGTGTATAATAACGTGTTCTACCTGGCGCAATGTGTATAATAACGTGTTCTACCTGGTGCAATGTGTATGATAACGTGCTCTACCAGGCGCATTGTGTATAATAACGTGTTCTACCAGGCGCATTGTGTATAATAACGTGCTCTACCAGGCGCATTGTGTATAATAACGTGCTCTACCAGGCGCATTGTGTATAATAACGTGTTCTACCAGGCGCAATGTGTATAATAACGTGTTCTACCAGGCGCAATGTGTATAATAACGTGTTCTACCTAGTGCATTGTGTATAATAACGTGCTCTACCAGGCGCATTGTGTATAATAACGTGTTCTACCAGGCGCATTGTGTATAATAACGTGTTCTACCTAGTGCATTGTGTATAATAACGTGCTCTACCAGGCGCATTGTGTATAATAACGTGTTCTACCAGGCGCATTGTGTATAATAACGTGTTCTACCAGGCGCATTGTGTATAATAACGTGTTCTACCTAGTGCATTGTGTATAATAACGTGCTCTACCAGGCGCATTGTGTATAATAACGTGCTCTACCAGGCGCATTGTGTATAATAACGTGCTCTACCAGGCGCAATGTGTAATAACGTGTTCTACCTAGTGCATTGTGTATAATAACGTGCTCTACCAGGCGCATTGTGTATAATAACGTGCTCTACCAGGCGCATTGTGTATAATAACGTGTTCTACCAGGCGCAATGTGTATAATAACGTGTTCTACCTGGTGCAATGTGTATGATAACGTGTTCTACCAGGCGCAATGTGTATAATAACGTGCTCTACCTGATGCAATGTGTATAATAACGTGCTCTACCTAGTGCAATGTGTATAATAACGTGTTCTACCAGGCGCATTGTGTATAATAACGTGTTCTACCAGGCGCATTGTGTATAATAACGTGCTCTACCAGGCGCATTGTGTATAATAACGTGCTCTATCAGGCGCATTGTGTATAATAACGTGTTCTACCAGGCGCATTGTGTATAATAACGTGCTCTACCAGGCGCATTGTGTATAATAACGTGTTCTACCAGGCGCAATGTGTATGATAACGTGCTCTACCAGGCGCAATGTGTATAATAACGTGTTCTACCTGGCGCAATGTGTATAATAACGTGTTCTACCTGGTGCAATGTGTATGATAACGTGTTCTACCAGGCGCATTGTGTATAATAACGTGTTCTACCTAGTGCATTGTGTATAATAACGTGCTCTACCTAGTGCAATGTGTATAATAACGTGTTCTACCAGGCGCATTGTGTATAATAACGTGCTCTACCTGATGCATTGTGTATAATAACGTGCTCTACCAGGCGCATTGTGTATAATAACGTGCTCTACCAGGCGCATTGTGTATAATAACGTGTTCTACCAGGCGCATTGTGTATAATAACGTGTTCTACCAGGCGCATTGTGTATAATAACGTGCTCTACCTGATGCATTGTGTATAATAACGTGCTCTACCTGATGCATTGTGTATAATAACGTGCTCTACCAGGCGCATTGTGTATAATAACGTGCTCTACCAGGCGCATTGTGTATAATAACGTGTTCTACCAGGCGCATTGTGTATAATAACGTGCTCTACCTGATGCATTGTGTATAATAACGTGCTCTACCTGGCGCATTGTGTATAATAACGTGCTCTACCAGGCGCATTGTGTATAATAACGTGTTCTACCAGGCGCATTGTGTATAATAACGTGTTCTACCAGGCGCATTGTGTATAATAACGTGTTCTACCAGGCGCATTGTGTATAATAACGTGTTCTACCTGGCGCATTGTGTATAATAACGTGCTCTACCTGATGCATTGTGTATAATAACGTGCTCTACCTGGCGCATTGTGTATAATAACGTGCTCTACCAGGCGCATTGTGTATAATAACGTGTTCTACCAGGCGCATTGTGTATAATAACGTGTTCTACCAGGCGCATTGTGTATAATAACGTGCTCTACCTGGCGCATTGTGTATAATAACGTGCTCTACCAGGCGCATTGTGTAGAATAACGTGCTCTACCAGGCGCATTGTGTATAATAACGTGTTCTACCAGGCGCATTGTGTATAATAACGTGTTCTACCAGGCGCATTGTGTATAATAACGTGCTCTACCAGGCGCATTGTGTATAATAACGTGCTCTACCTGATGCATTGTGTATAATAACGTGCTCTACCAGGCGCATTGTGTATAATAACGTGCTCTACCAGGCGCATTGTGTATAATAACATGTTCTACCAGGCGCATTGTGTATAATAACGTGCTCTACCTGATGCATTGTGTATAATAACGTGCTCTACCTGGCGCATTGTGTATAATAACGTGCTCTACCAGGCGCATTGTGTATAATAACGTGTTCTACCAGGCGCATTGTGTATAATAACGTGTTCTACCAGGCGCATTGTGTATAATAACGTGCTCTACCAGGCGCATTGTGTATAATAACGTGCTCTACCAGGCGCATTGTGTATAATAACGTGTTCTACCAGGCGCATTGTGTATAATAACGTGCTCTACCAGGCGCATTGTGTATAATAACGTGTTCTACCAGGCGCAATGTGTATGATAACGTGCTCTACCAGGCGCAATGTGTATAATAACGTGTTCTACCTGGCGCAATGTGTATAATAACGTGTTCTACCTGGTGCAATGTGTATGATAACGTGTTCTACCAGGCGCATTGTGTATAATAACGTGTTCTACCTAGTGCATTGTGTATAATAACGTGCTCTACCAGGCGCATTGTGTATAATAACGTGCTCTACCAGGCGCATTGTGTATAATAACGTGTTCTACCAGGCGCAATGTGTATAATAACGTGCTTTACCAGGCGCATTGTGTATAATAACGTGTTCTACCAGGCGCATTGTGTATAATAACGTGCTCTACCAGGCGCATTGTGTATAATAACGTGTTCTACCAGGCGCAATGTGTATGATAACGTGCTCTACCAGGCGCAATGTGTATAATAACGTGTTCTACCTGGCGCAATGTGTATAATAACGTGTTCTACCTGGTGCAATGTGTATGATAACGTGCTCTACCAGGCGCATTGTGTATAATAACGTGTTCTACCAGGCGCATTGTGTATAATAACGTGCTCTACCAGGCGCATTGTGTATAATAACGTGCTCTACCAGGCGCATTGTGTATAATAACGTGTTCTACCAGGCGCAATGTGTATAATAACGTGTTCTACCAGGCGCAATGTGTATAATAACGTGTTCTACCTAGTGCATTGTGTATAATAACGTGCTCTACCAGGCGCATTGTGTATAATAACGTGTTCTACCAGGCGCATTGTGTATAATAACGTGTTCTACCTAGTGCATTGTGTATAATAACGTGCTCTACCAGGCGCATTGTGTATAATAACGTGTTCTACCAGGCGCATTGTGTATAATAACGTGTTCTACCAGGCGCATTGTGTATAATAACGTGTTCTACCTAGTGCATTGTGTATAATAACGTGCTCTACCAGGCGCATTGTGTATAATAACGTGCTCTACCAGGCGCATTGTGTATAATAACGTGCTCTACCAGGCGCAATGTGTAATAACGTGTTCTACCTAGTGCATTGTGTATAATAACGTGCTCTACCAGGCGCATTGTGTATAATAACGTGCTCTACCAGGCGCATTGTGTATAATAACGTGTTCTACCAGGCGCAATGTGTATAATAACGTGTTCTACCTGGTGCAATGTGTATGATAACGTGTTCTACCAGGCGCAATGTGTATAATAACGTGCTCTACCTGATGCAATGTGTATAATAACGTGCTCTACCTAGTGCAATGTGTATAATAACGTGCTCTACCAGGCGCATTGTGTATAATAACGTGTTCTACCAGGCGCATTGTGTATAATAACGTGCTCTACCAGGCGCATTGTGTATGATAACGTGCTCTACCAGGCGCATTGTGTATAATAACGTGCTCTACCAGGCGCATTGTGTATGATAACGTGCTCTACCAGGTGCAATGTGTATAATAACGTGCTCTACCAGGCGCATTGTGTATAATAACGTGCTCTACCAGGCGCATTGTGTATAATAACGTGTTCTACCAGGCGCATTGTGTATAATAACGTGCTCTACCAGGCGCATTGTGTATAATAACGTGCTCTACCTGGCGCAATGTGTATAATAACGTGTTCTACCAGGCGCATTGTGTATAATAACGTGCTCTACCAGGCGCATTGTGTATGATAACGTGCTCTACCTAGTGCAATGTGTATAATAACGTGCTCTACCAGGCGCATTGTGTATAATAACGTGCTCTACCAGGCGCATTGTGTATAATAACGTGCTCTACCAGGCGCATTGTGTATAATAACGTGCTCTACCAGGCGCATTGTGTATAATAACGTGTTCTACCTGGTGCAATGTGTATGATAACGTGCTCTACCAGGCGCATTGTGTATGATAACGTGCTCTACCAGGCGCATTGTGTATAATAACGTGTTCTACCTGATGCAATGTGTATAATAACGTGCTCTACCAGGCGCATTGTGTATGATAACGTGTTCTACCTGGCGCAATGTGTATGATAACGTGCTCTACCTGGCGCAATGTGTATGATAACGTGTTCTACCTGGCGCACTGTGTATGATAACGTGTTCTACCTGGCGCAATGTGTATGATAACGTGCTCTACCTGGCGCAATGTGTATGATAACGTGTTCTACCTGGCGCATTGTGTATAATAACGTGTTCTACCTGATGCAATGTGTATAATAACGTGCTCTACCAGGCGCATTGTGTATGATAACGTGTTCTACCTGGCGCAATGTGTATGATAACGTGCTCTACCTGGCGCAATGTGTATGATAACGTGCTCTACCAGGCGCATTGTGTATAATAACGTGTTCTACCAGGCGCATTGTGTATAATAACGTGCTCTACCTGGCGCAATGTGTATAATAACGTGCTCTACCTAGTGCAATGTGTATAATAACGTGCTCTACCAGGCGCATTGTGTATAATAACGTGTTCTACCAGGCGCATTGTGTATAATAACGTGCTCTACCTGGCGCAATGTGTATAATAACGTGCTCTACCTAGTGCAATGTGTATAATAACGTGCTCTACCAGGCGCATTGTGTATAATAACGTGTTCTACCTGGCGCAATGTGTATAATAACGTGCTCTACCTAGTGCAATGTGTATAATAACGTGCTCTACCAGGCGCATTGTGTATAATAACGTGCTCTACCAGGCGCATTGTGTATGATAACGTGCTCTACCAGGCGCATTGTGTACAATAACGTGCTCTACCAGGCGCATTGTGTATAATAACGTGCTCTACCTGGCGCATTGTGTACAATAACGTGCTCTACCAGGCGCATTGTGTATAATAACGTGTTCTACCAGGCGCATTGTGTATAATAACGTGTTCTACCAGGCGCATTGTGTATAATAACGTGTTCTACCAGGCGCATTGTGTATAATAACGTGTTCTACCAGGCGCATTGTGTATAATAACGTGTTCTACCAGGCGCATTGTGTATAATAACGTGCTCTACCAGGCGCATTGTGTATAATAACGTGTTCTACCAGGCGCATTGTGTATAATAACGTGCTCTACCAGGCGCAATGTGTATAAAAACGTGTTCTACCAGGCGCATTGTGTATAATAACGTGCTCTACCAGGCGCATTGTGTATAATAACGTGTTCTACCAGGCGCATTGTGTATAATAACGTGCTCTACCAGGCGCAATGTGTATAATAACGTGTTCTACCAGGCGCATTGTGTATAATAACGTGCTCTACCAGGCGCATTGTGTATAATAACGTGTTCTACCAGGCGCATTGTGTATAATAACGTGCTCTACCAGGCGCAATGTGTATGATAACGTGCTCTACCTAGTGCAATGTGTATAATAACGTGCTCTACCAGGCGCATTGTGTATAATAACGTGTTCTACCTGATGCAATGTGTATGATAACGTGCTCTACCTAGCGGCAATGTGTATGACGTGCTGTACCTGGTGCAAAGTGTATGACGTGCTGTACCTGGTGCAAAGTGTATGACGTGCTGTACCTGGTGCAAAGTGTATGACGTGATCTACCTGGTGCAAAGTGTATGACGTGCTGTACCTGGTGCAAAGTGTATGACGTGCTGTACCTGGTGCAAAGTGTATAACGTGCTGTACCTGGTGCAAAGTGTATGTTGTGCTGTACCTGGTGCAAAGTGTATAACGTGCTGTACCTGGTGCAAAGTGTATAACGTGCTGTACCTGGTGCAAAGTGTATGACGTGCTGTACCTGGTGCAAAGTGTATAACGTGCTGTACCTGGTGCAAAGTGTATGACGTGCTGTACCTGGTGCAAAGTGTATGACGTGCTGTACCTGGTGCAAAGTGTATAACGTGCTGTACCTGGTGCAAAGTGTATGACGTGCTGTTCCTGGTGCAAAGTGTATGTTGTGCTGTACCTGGTGCAAAGTGTATGATGTGCTGTTCCTGGTGCAAAGTGTATAACGTGCTGTACCTGGTGCAAAGTGTATGACGTGCTGTACCTGGTGCAAAGTGTATAACGTGCTGTACCTGGTGCAAAGTGTATAACGTGCTGTACCTGGTGCAAAGTGTATGACGTGCTGTACCTGGTGCAAACTGTATAACGTGCTGTACCTGGTGCAAAGTGTATAACGTGCTGTACCTGGTGCAAAGTGTATGACGTGCTGTACCTGGTGCAAACTGTATAACGTGCTGTACCTGGTGCAAAGTGTATGACGTGCTGTACCTGGTGCAAAGTGTATGTTGTGCTGTACCTGGTGCAAAGTGTACGACGTGCTGTACCTGGTGCAAAGTGTATGACGTGCTGTACCTGGCGCAAAGTGTATGTTGTGCTGTACCTGGTGCAAAGTGTATGACGTGCTGTACCTGGTGCAAAGTGTATGTTGTGCTGTACCTGGAGCAAAGTGTATGTTGTGCTGTACCTGGTGCAAAGTGTATGACGTGCTGTACCTGGTGCAAAGTGTATGACGTGCTGTACCTGGTGCAAAGTGTATGATGTGATCTACCTGGTGCAAAGTGTATGACGTGCTGTACCTGGTGCAAAGTGTATGACGTGCTGTACCTGGTGCAAAGTGTATGACGTGCTGTACCTGGTGCAAAGTGTATGTTGTGCTGTACCTGGTGCAAAGTGTATGACGTGCTGTACCTGGTGCAAAGTGTATGACGTGATCTACCTGGTGCAAAGTGTATGACGTGCTGTACCTGGTGCAAAGTGTATGACGTGCTGTACCTGGTGCAAAGTGTATGTCGTGCTGTACCTGGTGCAAAGTGTATGTTGTGCTGTACCTGGTGCAAAGTGTATGACGTGCTGTACCTGGTGCAAAGTGTATGATGTGCTGTACCTGGTGCAAAGTGTATAACGTGCTGTACCTGGTGCAAAGTGTATGACGTGCTGTTCCTGGTGCAAAGTGTATGATGTGCTGTACCTGGAGCAAAGTGTATGTTGTGCTGTACCTGGTGCAAAGTGTATAACGTGCTGTACCTGGTGCAAAGTGTATGACGTGATCTACCTGGAGCAAAGTGTATGTTGTGCTGTACCTGGTGCAAAGTGTATGATGTGCTGTTCCTGGTGCAAAGTGTATGTTGTGCTGTACCTGGTGCAAAGTGTATGATGTGCTGTTCCTGGTGCAAAGTGCATGTTGTGCTGTACCTGGTGCAAAGTGTATGACGTGCTGTACCTGGTGCAAAGTGTATGTTGTGCTGTACCTGGTGCAAAGTGTATGATGTGCTGTTCCTGGTGCAAAGTGTATGTTGTGCTGTACCTGGTGCAAAGTGTATAACGTGCTGTACCTGGTGCAAAGTGTATAACGTGCTGTACCTGGTGCAAAGTGTATGACGTGCTGTTCCTGGTGCAAAGTGTATGTTGTGCTGTACCTGGTGCAAAGTGTATAACGTGCTGTACCTGGTGCAAAGTGTATAACGTGCTGTACCTGGTGCAAAGTGTATGATGTGCTGTACCTGGTGCAAAGTGTATGACGTGCTGTACCTGGTGCAAAGTGTATGACGTGCTGTACCTGGTGCAAAGTGTATGACGTGCTGTACCTGGTGCAAAGTGTATGTTGTGCTGTACCTGGTGCAAAGTGTATGACGTGCTGTACCTGGTGCAAAGTGTATGACGTGCTGTACCTGGTGCAAAGTGTATGACGTGCTGTACCTGGTGCAAAATGTATGTTGTGCTGTACCTGGTGCAAAGTGTATGACGTGCTGTACCTGGTGCAAAGTGTATGACGTGATCTACCTGGTGCAAAGTGTATGACGTGCTGTACCTGGTGCAAAGTGTATGTTGTGCTGTACCTGGTGCAAAGTGTATGACGTGCTGTACCTGGTGCAAAGTGTATGTTGTGCTGTACCTGGTGCAAAGTGTATGACGTGCTGTACCTGGTGCAAAGTGTATGACGTGCTGTACCTGGTGCAAAGTGTATAACGTGCTGTACCTGGTGCAAAGTGTATGACGTGCTGTACCTGGTGCAAAGTGTATGACGTGCTGTACCTGGTGCAAAGTGTATGTTGTGCTGTACCTGGTGCAAAGTGTATGACGTGCTGTACCTGGAGCAAAGTGTATGACGTGATCTACCTGGATCAGTGTGCATAGGAGGTTCTACCTGGTGCAATGTGTATAAGCGCCACTACTGTGTGGTGTAATGTGAATTGACACTATTATGTGGTCACGCCCCTTCCCTATGAAGCCACGCCCCTAAAATTTTGCTGCGCGCCTAAGGCGCGCACTACCTGTTCTTTATGGTCCAAGTGGTCTAACACCAATTCACTTTCTGCCTAAGGGCACCAAAATGTCTAGTTACAGCTCTGGTGCAGGGTGTCCTGCATGCTACACAGCCCAGCAGCATTGTCACCCCATCCCCCCATCTTGCAACACTTTTGTAGTGTCCAAACAAGATTAAAATTAATAAGAACCTTCATTCCGATGGGACCCAGAAAAAGACCGGTAGGACCCCAATTTTTAAAAGTGAAGGGTCCCTGGGACCCACTTTTTTTTTGGCTCAGCGCGATCACTGATTGTGTGTGGAATAATGTCTAAGGGCCATTGCAGTATGTGGAATAATGTATACTGGGCATTACTATAAGGAGGAAAAATGACAAATAATGTAAGGGGCATGAATCAGGATTATTTTTCTTTCCTGTGGTGGCTAACGTCTGGGCGTGCAGGTTGCAAAACTGGGGTATAAGGTAGTCTTTTCCTGCAATGCTACGCCCTCCACGCAAAGCCATGCCCATTTCGACAAAGCCACACCCCTTTTTGCCAGCGCGCGCCTGCGGCGCGCGCATTTTTCTACCTTTGCTAGTGACAATTACGGGGTGTATGGGGGGGGCGCCGAAGGATTTTTTGGCTTGGGGGAGAAAAATTTCTAGTTACGCCACTGGGTGAGAGCCTATGTTTGGGAAGACCGGTCAGGAGACTATTACAATAATCAATGCGGGAGATAATGAGAGCATGGATTAGAGTGTTAGCAGTGTGTTGTGTAAGATAAGGGCGTATTCTGGATACGTTTCTTAGATGTATGACTGTGAGACAGATTGAAGTTACATATGAAGAAGATGAAAATTCTTCCTATTGGATGTGGCCAAATTTGATCTATTTCCTCCCCAGTGGTATCATCGGGGTCATTGGCAGCTGGTGTGCCACATAGGCGGCACGTGTCCAGAAAGGAGGTGTGCCCTAAGGGAAGGAGGTGCGGCCTTGTGGTACGACCTCATTTTCATCACTCCAGAAGCATACTCTGCATTCTCAGGACGCTCTACCTGCATGATAATGTCATAGTGAATATAGGTATACACCATGTAGTAGTACATTGTATGGAAATCTACAGAGTATAAGTTACAGGGGAGGCATTGGCAATCTCTTGTAAATCCACAGGACTCTATTCAGGATGATATCAACGAGTGTTTCTGCATTTTTATCGTAACACCGCTATGCAGCAAAGGGTTAACGGAGAAGAGAACGCAATTATCTTCTCTGTTACTTCCCATATGGCTGAATATCACGCAGTAAGGAGCAATCTATTGCTCCGTATTATGGTTTAACGTTTCATGCTATTCAGCAAGTACCTATAGATTGTAAGCTTGCGAGCAGGGCCTTCCTACTTCTATGACTGTTTGTTATCACCCAGTTTGTTATTGTTATTTCAAATTGTAAAGCGCAATGGAATTTTCTGCGCTATATAAGAAACTGTTAATAAATAAATAAGTAGCAAACTGTTAAACTTGCCGATAAAAGTTTATTATATAACGGCATTTCAGAATGGCGTTTTATAAAGAAAACCGTAAAAATCATGATATCTGCAGGGACAGAGGGAAATTTTCCCATCACTCCCTGCAGGATCTTGAAACGAGCGCCAATTGTAAGTCCAGCTCCAGCCTCCCAAATGTAAATATCGGTTAAAATGTGTACATAGGCTTAGTTAGACTGTATACATTTATATTTCTGGGGTTTTATACATATATTTTATATATACATTTTATGTTTCAACCACAGATAGATATATATATATATATATATATATATATATAGGCAACCGCTCCTCACACTGCAGACATAACAATGCCAATAGGAGACTACAGGACTGAGCCTGCGTAGAACCAAAATGGAAAGGTTTTGTTTTCGGAATTCCAAAAAAGGTAGCACGAGCTTAACCTAGAGTGACCCGAATCAAAGCCGGCATGGAATAACACTAAGGAAGAGAGGAGAAGGGCAAAGATAATAGGAGACCAGCAAAGAAGAATGGTACTGCAAAGAATGGGGAAATGGAAAAGCAAAGATGTTAGGACAGATGAGACACAAGCTAGGACGGAACAGGGATAAATGAACAAGAGTGGCATGAAATAATGTGAGCACAAGAACACTGAAACTCAGAACCAGTAGGGGGAGCTATTGTTAGTAGCAGCATAGAATGTTAGCTGGAGTAGTTGGACACAAACAGAAATGTAACTCAATAGAAAATAGTCATAAAGAACAGAAACAGAAGTAACCAAAAAGCATCAAGGCAGACAATGAGGCTGGTACTAGGCTGGACACAGGAACACTGCGGAGAAGGGTAATTGAGCAACAAGGCAAAGGTTTCCACTAAAGCTAGAATCACAAGACAAGGGCTCCCGCTGCAACCGGAAACTATGACCAGCAAGGTATGAAAGGCAGACACAGGATATAAAGGGAGCATGAGCTAATCATGCCTTGAGCACAGCCAAGCCTTCCTTAATTGAAAATGCAGTGCAGCTGTCCAGCTGCACATTCCCAGGCTCCCCTGTTTCCTTAGCAACCCAGCTGCCATACTAGCTAGCATCCTAGGTGGCTTAGGAGCCGGCGGCCAGGGAGCGGAAGTTCGCCAGCATCCGGTCGCTTAACAATGACCAGACGTAGTGGAAGTCAAGGGCTTTTATAGCTCATGACAGTAAGCCTCCCCCACCCCAAGGAGGGGCCAATGAACCCATAGAACCTGGCTTCCAAGGGAACTCTTTGCAAGAAGGACCTCCTCAATCTAGGAGCATGCAGATTCTTGTCCCACAGAACCAGACCATATCCGTGACTCCATCTGTGACTAGGCGTGCCTGCCAGGGCGCACGGAGACACTGTGAGTGTCTCCATCTGAAAGGACGCGCGCCCGGATGGAAACACTGCCCATTCACTTTAATGGAGAGCATCTTCGTCTGGGTGGGTGCGCGCACCCAGAGATTCTTACAGTGGCTGTGTGCTCTGTGCACTCCAGGCGTGACTAGGCGGATGAATCGCCTAGTCACGCCGGGAGTGCACGCCTGCGACTAAGGGGGGTAAGATAAGGCACGCTCCATCTGTAGTACAGTCCACGGTGATCCAGAGAGCACAGACCACATCAAGGGAGGCTTCCCTTGCCAAAAGGTTTGGAGAGAGGAAGGCCTTTACAACAATCAGGTATTGAGGCCTGGTATAGAGAATTGAACTGCCCCGATAAAAAAGAAGAAAGGGGGAGTGACAGGATAGCACTCCCAAATCTGATACCCTACAAGCAGATGCAATAGCTAGTAGGAATAAGTCCTTTGCAGTAAGCAACTTAAGATCCACAGATTCCAGGGGTTCAAACGGAGATTCCTGGGGAGCTCTGAGAACCACTAATAAATCCCATCGAGCTACCGGAGGTACAAAGATGGCTAAACTCTGAGTACTCCTTGGAGAAGGGTACAAACATCTGGTAGTGGAGCAATTTTTCAATGGAACCATAGGCACAGCGTCGAGATGTACACTTTCCAAGTTGCTAGGAGGAGTCCTAGGTCAGTCCAGTTTGGAGGAATGCAAGAATCCTAGATACTTAAAAAACCTGTGGGTTGTAGTGTCTTGTATGCACCACTGAAAGTATGTGTGCCACACCCGATAATAGATATGGGCAGATGCCAGTTTCCTTGCTTAAAGCATGGTTTGGAAAACTGATCGGTAGAATCCTTTTGACCTTAGGATGGATGACTCAAGAGCCATGCCATCAAAGACAGGTGAGCTATGTCCAGGTCTAGACAGGGACCCATAGATAGCAGGGCTGGTCACTGAGGAAGTAGAAAGGGAGAGTCTATGGATAGGCTCTGTAGATTGGAGAACCAATGATGTCCGGGCCATGCTGAAGCTACCAGTATGACGTTGCTGCCTTCTTGTTTGAACTTCTGAAGAACCCATGGGAGCATGGATATTGGAGGGAAGACATATGGCAGATAGAAGTTCCACTGCCTGGTCACGGCGTCTACAAAAGTTGCTGGTGAATGTCTCATTCTGGATACGTATATTGGAACCTTGTGGCTGTGTCTGGTGGCCATGAGGTCCATAACTGGCTAGCCCCATTGTGTGCAAGGAGCAGGAAGACCTCTGGATGTCACGACCACTCTCTGGCATGCACATCGTGATGGCTGAGAAAGTCTGCTTCCCAGTTTAGTACTCCTGGGATGAAGACCACTGAGATGGCCGGAAGGTTGCGTTCGTCTCTCCGTAGAAGCTGAGCCACTTCTATTATTTCCAACTGACAGCGGGTGTGTGCCTGATGGTTTAGATAGGCTACTGTTGTAGCATTGTCAGGCTGGATTTGAACAGGCTTGCCCTGAAGAACTTCCTGTGCCCAAGTGAAGAGAGAGCTCGTAACTCAAGGACATTTATTGGTAAGAAGGTTTCTACCAGGGTGAAGCGGCCCTGAAAGAAGAGTTGTCTGGTACAGGTGCCCCATCCTTAGAGACTGGCATCTGTGGTCAAAAGGACCCAATCTGGTATACAGGAGGGTTGCCCCTTGTCCAGGTGTGGCATTTGGACCACCATGTTAGGGATAGTCAAACAACCAGAGAGAGGACCATCATCTGGGACCTGATCAGATGTGGGTGTCCACCGGGACAGGTTCAGATGTTGCAGGGGCCTGAAGTGAAACTCTGCTCACTTCACCATATCAAAGGTACAGACCATTGATCCCATGACTTGCATGGCTGAGTGTAAGGATACACAGCAACTGCGGAGCAAGTGACATATCTGTTGCTGTAGAATTGATATTTTGTTTGGGGGCAGGAAAAGCCTCTGGACCTAAGATTCCAGGAGCACTTTAGATGTATCAAGCTTTGTGAAGGCGTGAGGGCTGAATTCTTCCAGTTGATCAGCCAACCGTGTTGTTGTAGGAAGGCAATGGTCAGATGGAGATGGCGGCGTAGCACCTCCGGGGAGTGTGCCACATGGAGCAGGCCATCCAGATAAGAGTGTACTCTGACTCCCTGGGTTAGGGTTAGGGTCTGACTCCCTGACGACGTAGCTGTGCTGCCATAATAGACATTTTGGTAAAGACCCAGTAGGGAGACCAAAAGGCCAATGCCCAAAATTGGTATTTTTGGTGAAGAATTGCAAACCACATGTATTGTTAGTGAGAGGGTGCTATAGGGACGTGCAGGTAAGCATCTTGAAAGTCCAGAGACACCATAAATTTCCCTGGCTCCATCGCTAGAACAATGGCCCTCATTCCGAGTTGTTCGCTCGCTAGCTGCTTTTAGCAGCCGTGCAAATGCATAGTCACCGCCCACGGGGGAGTGTATTTTCGCTTTGCAGGAGTGTGAACGCCTGTGCAGCAGAGCGGCTGCAAATGCATTTTGTGCAAAACAAGACCAGCCCTGTAGTTACTTATTCTGTGCGATGATTGCTGCGACGAGTGACACGGTAATGACGTCAGATACCCGCCTAGCAAACCCCCGGCCACGCCTGCGTTTTTCCAAACACTCCCAGAAAACGGTCAGTTGCCACCCAGAAACTCCCACTTCCTGTCAATCTCCTTGCGTCCTCCAGTGCGACTGAAAGCGTAGCTAGAACCTGTGCAATGCCACGATGCTCTTTGTACCAGTACGCCATGTGTGCGCACTGCGGTGCATATGCATGCGCAGTTTTGCCATTTTTTTAACTGATCGCTACGCAGCAAACAACGGCAGCTAGCGATCAACTCGGAATGAAGGCCAATGTTGTGAAGGGTTTCTGAAGGAGGGACTGTGCAAAAGAATTGCTGAGGGGGTTATATTTTAGACCACTTTTTGTACCCAGGTGTCTGTTGCAGTTAGTATGTGCAAACTGGAGGTCAGCCTCCCACCCTTGGGTCCCCCAGGGGGAGGCCTGCTCTTGCAGTCCATTCCTGCTTGGGCCTGGGTTTTGTAGCCTTAGTAGACGTTGCTTGTCTAGGAAAGGCATGACCTTTGGCTTTACCTTGTGGGTGAAAGTCATAAAAAAGTGGAGGTCCGAGCCCATGGTGTAGAGGCCGAGAGCAGGAAAGCCGTCTTGGCGGCCTGCCAGTATAGCCATAATTTAATCTAGTTCTGCTCCAAACAGGATATTCCCTGTGAATGGTAAGAATTCCAAGGCCTTCTTGTAATCCATATCTGCTTTCAATGAGAGGAGCCAGAGGATGCGTTGGGGAAGCACTGAGGTAGCCAATGCATTGGAGGCTAGGAGACCAATGTCTAAAGCTGCCTCACCTAAATAGGAGGCAGCCTCTCTGATTTGTGAGAGGTGCAACAGGCTTTCTGAGGGAAGTCCATCTTCTAAGGCATTAGCCCAGTGTTCACTAGCCTTGGCCACCCAGGAAGCTGCCACAGTAGGTCTGGTAATAGCACAGGAGTACAAAGACTTAAGTCAGGCTTCAATCCGTCTATTCGTAGTTTCTTTTAAGGAAGAGGTTGAAGGAACAGGCAAGGTGGATGATTTCACGAAACGTGCTACATGAGAATCCACCAGTGGAGTCTCCCACTATGTACAGTCAGCAGCTGGGACAGGGTAGAAAGAAGTTGACCTCTTACTAGGTAGTGGAAACTTTTTTTACGGAGTATTCCAAGCTTCACGTCTGAGTTCCATAAGATGTTCAGACTGAGGAAACTCTGCCTTAAGCACCTTCCAGCGCTTAAACAATTGTGCCTTTTTAGATCCATGAGCAGGCTTATCTTCATCAATATGAAGGATAGATTTTACCTCTCTTACCAGTGCAGACACATCCAGGGCCGAATGTCCCTCCTCCCCTTCCTGAGGGAGACAACGGCCTCCTGTCCTTCACTAGATTAAGCCTCTGAATCTGTTACTGAGGTAGATTAAGAGGAGAGGACAGTGGCCCTAGTGGCTCTATCTTCCTGTAACATCTGTTGAAAAGCCATGGAGGTTTGTGCCAGGTTCTGTACTGAGGTAGAGAGCACATCCACCCAAGGTGGGGGCATAGCTGTGACTGGTATAGTCGGAGGCATGGCTGGAGCAGGCATAATAGGATGTACCTGCTGTGGAATTCCCATAGGGGGAGTAACAGCAGGCGTTGCCAGGCGGTCAGACATCTGACCCAATAACTGATAATAGGAAACCCATAGGGTGGCCTCATGGAAGCAGCCCCAATGTTTTAAAGGTGCAGCTTCTGCCAGCACCAAAGCAAAATTGGGGATGCCTGAGCATGAAGGCAGGGTATGGGGTGGAAAACAGGGCATCTTGGAATACCAAAAGCCTGACCTTCACCACCACATAGAACCCATGGTATTCCCTGTGGACCCCCTGTGGAACCTAAATAAGAAACTTGGATTTACCCATGTGATAAGTAAGTGCTCCTGAAGAGGAGTCATAGATGAAGGGCATACCTCCCGATTGTCCCACCCGCAGGCCCCGGTGTCCCACAGTGGTGGTGGTGGTGGGGCAGTTGAGAGGTCTCCTGTCACTCTGCTCAGCAGATCAGCAGAGAATAGACAATGTGCGCATGAGAGACAGGAGGGACTGGGGGCACGCCAGTAGCTAATAGAGCGCTCGCCATGCCGGCACTGTGACTGTTATGTGAGGTGCAGCAGGCGGTTGCAGCATTGCCATGAAGCCACACACCCTTTTATCGAGACCACGCCCCATTTATGGCCGGGAGCAGAACTCTCCCGCGGCTCCAGACTTTAAATCTGAGAGGTATTGATGATGGAGAATCCATAGTAATATACCCGACACTGCTCCGACGCTGCTGTTTGTAACTCCCTGTGTTGTGATGACATCTCTGTGTGACCCCCATGTGACATCTCTGTGTAATCCCAGTGTGACATCTCTGTGTGATCCCCATGTGACATCTCTGTGTAATCCAGTGTGACATCTCTGTGTGACCCCCATGTGACATCTCTGTGTGACCATGTGACATCTCTGTGTGACCCCATGTGACATCTCTGTATGACCCCATGTGACATCTCTGTGTAATCCCAGTGTGACATCTCTGTGTGACCCATATGTGACATCTCTGTGTGACCCCCATGTGACATCTCTGTGTAATCCCAGTGTGACATCTCTGTGTAATCCAGTGTGACATCTCTGTGTGACCCATATGTGACATCTCTGTGTGACCCCCATGTGACATCTCTGTGTGACCCCATGTGACATCTGTGTGACCCCCATGTGACATCTGTGTGACCCCCATGTGACATATGTGTGACCCCCATGTGACATCTCTGTGTGACCCATATGTGACATCTCTGTTTGACCCCCATGTGACATCTCTGTGTGACCCCATGTGACATCTCTGTGTGACCCCCATGTGACATCTCTGTGTGACCCCATGTGACATCTCTGTGTAGTTCCAGTGTGACATATCTGTGTAATCTCAGTGTGACATCTCTGTGTAATCCCAGTGTGACATCTCTGTGTAATACCAGAGTGACATCTGTGTGATCCCAGTGTGACATCACTGTGTAATCCCAGTGTGACATCTCTGTAATCACATTGGTGGATATAGTAATATACCTGACAATACTCCGACGCTGCTGTTTGTAGCTCCCTGTGTTGTGATGGAGCCAATATGATCTGTAACAGAGAATCTGTATTAGAGAACACACATAATATGTCTGGAAGGAGGTGACATTGCTGCTCTCCAGTGTAACCACCTTGTGACATCTCCATGTGACCCCCATGTGAAATCTCTGTGTGACCCCCATGTGACATCTCTATGTGACCCCCATGTGACATCTGTGTGTAATCCCAGTGTGACATCTCTGTGTGACCCCCATGTGACATCTGTGTGTAATCCCAGTGTGACATCTCTGTGTGACCCCCATGTGACATCTGTGTGTAATCCCAGTGTGACATCTCTGTGTGACCCCCATGTGACATCTCTGTGTAATCCCAGTGTGACATCTCTGTAATCCCAGAGTGACATCTCTGTGTGATCCCCATGTGACAGCTGTGTAATCCCAGTGTGACATCTCTGTGTAATACCAGCGTGACATATCTGTAATCCCAGTGTGACATCTCTGTGTAATACCAGCGTGACATATCTGTAATCCCAGTGTGACATCTCTGTGTAATCCAAGTATGACATCTCTGTGTAATCCCAGTGTGATATCTCTGTGTAGTTCCAGTGTGATATCTCTGTGTAATACTCGTGTGACATCTCTGTGTAATCCCAGTGTGACATCTCTGTGTAATACCAGAGTGACATCTCTGTGTAATACCAGAGTGACATCTCTGTGTAATACCAGAGTGACATCTCTGTGTAATACCAGAGTGACATCTCTGTAATCCTAGTGTGACATCTCTGTGTAATCACAGTGTGACATCTGTGTGACCCCCATGTGACATCTCTGTGTAATCCCAGTGTGACATCTCTGTAATCACATTGGTGGATATAGTAATATACCTGACAATACTCCGACGCTGCTGTTTGTAACTCCCTGTGTTGTGATGGAGCCAATATGACCTGTAACAGAGAATCTGTATTAGAGAACACACATAATATATCTGGAATGAGGTGACATTGCTGCTCTCCAGTGTAACTACTCTGTGACATCTCTGTGTGATCCCCATGTGACATCTCTGTGTGACCCCCATGTGACATCTCTGTGTGATCCCCATGTGACATCTCTGTGTGATCCCCATGTGACATCTCCATAAATCCATTTATGTGACATCTTCATGTAATCCCCATCGTGTCACTTTTGTAATCCCAGTGTGACATATCTGTGTAATCCCTGTGTGATATCTCTGTGTAATCCCAGTGTGACATGTTTGTATAATCCCAGTGTGATATATCTGTGTAATCCCAGGGTGATATATCTGTATAATCCCAGTGTGATATCTCTGTGTAATCCCAGTGTGGTATATCTGTGTAATACCAGAGTGACATCTCTGTGTAATCCCAGTGTGACATATCTGTATAATCCCAGTGTGATATCTCTGTGAAATACCAGTATGACATCTCTGTGTAATCCCAGTGTGTTATCTCTGTGAAATACCAGTGTGACATCTCTGTGAAATACCAGTGTGACATCTCTGTGAAATACCAGTGTGACATCTCTGTGAAATACCAGTGTGACATCTCTGTAATCCTAGTGTGACATCTCTGTGTAATCACAGTGTGACATCTCTGTGTAATCCAGTGTGACATCTCTGTGTAATCCCAGTGTGACATCTCTGTGTAATCCCAGTGTGACATCTCTATGTAATCCCAGTGTGACATCTCTGTAATCACATTGGTGGATATAGTAATATACCTGACACTGCTCCGACGCTGCTGTTTGTAGCTCCCTGTGTTGTGATGGAGCCAATATGACCTGTAACAGAGAATCTCTGTAATCCTAGTGTGATATCTCTGTGTAATCCCAGTGTGACATCTCTGTAATACCAGTGTGACATCTCTGTAATACCAGTGTGACATCTCGGTGTAATCCCAGTGTAATATCTCTGTAATCCTAGTGTGATATCTCTGTGTAATCCCAGTGTGACATCTCTGTAATACCAGTGTGACATCTCTGTATAATCCCAGTGTGACATCTCTGTGTAATACCAGTGTGACATCTCTGTATAATCCCAGTGTGATATCTCTGTGTAATACCAGTGTGACATCTCTGTATAATCCCAGTGTGATATCTCTGTGTAATCCCAGTGTGACATCTCTGTGAAATACCAGTGTGACATCTCTGTGAAATACCAGTGTGACATCTCTGTGAAATACCAGTGTGACATCTCTGTGTAAAACCAGAGTGACATCTCTGTAATCCTAGTGTGACATCTCTGTGTAATCCCAGTGTGACATCTCTGTGAAATACCAGTGTGACATCTCTGTGAAATACCAGTGTGACATCTGTGTGTAATCACAGTGTGACATCTTTGTGTAATCCTAGTGTGACATCTCTGTGTAATCACAGTGTGACGTCTCTGTAATCCAGTGTGACATCTATGTGTAATCCCAGTGTGATATCTCAGTGTAATACCAGTGTGATATCTCTGTGTAATCCCAGTGTGACATCTCTGTGTAATACTAGTGTGACATCTCTGTGTAATCACAGTGTGACATCTCTGTAATCCAGTGTGACATCTATGTGTAATCCTAGTGTGATATCTCTGTGTAATACCAGTGTGACATCTCTGTATAATCCCAGTGTGATATCTCTGTGTAATACCAGTGTGACATCTCTGTGAAATACCAGTGTGACATCTCTGTGTAATCCAGTGTGACATCTCTATGTAATCCCAGTGTGACATCTCTGTAATCACATTGGTGGATATAGTAATATACCTGACAATACTCCGACGCTGCTGTTTGTAGCTCCCTGTGTTGTGATGGAGCCAATATGACCTGTAACAGAGAATCTGTATTAGAGAACACACATAATATGTCTGGAAGGAGGTGACATTGTTGCTCTCAAGTGTAACTACTCTGTGACATCTCTGTGTGACCCCATGTGACATCTCTATGTGACCCCCATGTGACATCTCTGTGTGATCCCCATGTGACATCTCCATAAATCCATTTATGTGACATCTTCATGTAATCCCCATTGTGTCACTTTTGTAATCCCAGTGTGATATCTCTGTGTAATCCCAGTGTGACATCACTGTGTAATCACAGTGTGATATCTCTGTGTAATCCCAGTGTGACATCTCTGTGTGATCCCCATGTGACATCTCTGTGTGATCCCCATGTGACATCTCTGTGTGATCCCCATGTGACATATCTGTGTGATCCCCATGTGACATCTCTGTGTGATTCCCATGTGACATCTCTGTGTGATCCCCATGTGACATCTCTGTGTGATCCCCATGTGACATCTGTGTGATCCCCTTGTGACATCTCTGTGTGATCCCCATGTGACATCTGTGTAATACTAGTGTGACATCTCTGTGTAATACCAGTGTGACATCTCTGTATTCCCAGTGTGACATCTCTGTGTGATCCCCGTGTGATATCTCTGTGTCATCCCAGTGTGACATCTCTGTGTAATCCCCATGTGACATCTGTGTGAACCCCATGTGACATCTGTGTAATCACAGTGTGACATCTCTGTGTAATCCCAGTGTGACATCTCTGTGAAATCCAGTGTGACATTTCTGTGTAATCCCAGTGTGACATCTCTGTATAGTTCCAGTGTGACATATCTGTGTAATCCCAGTGTGACATCTCTATGTAATCCCAGTTTGATATCTCTGTGTAATACCAGTGTGACATCTCTGTATAATCCCAGTGTGACATATCTGTGTAATCCCAGTGTGATATCTCTGTGTAATACCAGTGTGACATCTCTGTATAATCCCAGTGTGACATATCTGTGTAATCCCAGTGTGATATATCTGTGTAATCCCAGTGTGATATCTCTGTGTAATCCCAGTGTGACATATCTGTATAATCCCAGTGTGACATCTCTTTGTAATCCTAGTGTGACATCTCTGTGTAGTTCCAGTGTGAAATCTCTGTGTAATCCCCATGTGACATCTCTGTGTCATCCCAGTGTGACATCTCTGTATCATCCCAGTGTGACATCTCTGTGTAGTTCCAGTGTGACATCTCTGTGTAATCCCAGTGTGACATCTCTGTGTAATCCCATTGTGACATCTCTGTGTAATACCAGTGTGACATCTCTTTGTAATCCTAGTGTGACATCTTGGTGTAGTTCCAGTGTGACATCTCTGTGTAATCCTAGTGTGGCATCTCTATGTAATCCCAGTGTGACATCTCTATGTAATCCCAGTGTGACATCTCTGTGTAATCCCAGGGTGATATATCTGTGTAATACCTCGTGTGACATCTCTGTGTAATCCCAGTGTGACATCTCTGTAATCCCAGTGTGACATCTCTATGTCATCCCAGTGTGACATCTCTGTAATCCCAGTGTGACATCTGTGTCATCCCAGTGTGACATCTCTATGTCATCCCAGTGTGACATCTCTGTAATCCCAGTGTGACATCTCTGTGTCATCCCAGTGTGACATCTCTGTGTCATCCCAGTGTGACATCTCTGTAATCCCAGTGTGACATCTCTGTAATCCCAGTGTGACATCTCTATGTCATCCCAGTGTGATATATCTGTGTCATCCCAGTGTGACATCTCTGTGTAGTTCCAGTGTGACATCTCTGTGTAGTTCCAGTGTGACATCTCTGTGTAATCCCAGTGTGACATCTCTGTGTAATCCCAGTGTGACATCTCTGTGTAATCCCAGTGTGACATCTCTGTAATCACTGTCAAAGTCAGAAAAATATCTCTATACATGCTGCCATATTTGCACCTCACGCTGGTCCACGCTGCGCATGCGTACGCTCTCCCGTGAAGGCGCATACCCGCAATAGCGTGCACCCGCGGGCGCACGGTATGCGTATTTACGGTAGAGTTTATGTAGTCGTAGCGTGCGACTCATTCGTTACACATTTTCATAATTAATGTAGTTTATAGATCATGATCCCTTTAATGGTTCCTGAAAGTTTGGTTAATATAGAACGTCCCTGAACGGAGGAATCCCTCTTTGTATTGTACGAAGGGTCTAACAGGAATCATATAGCAGTGTTTGGTACCCATCGGAAGAGTATTTAATTAACAATATTCCGGTGTTGGTTTGGAGCGTATTAATCGCTCGTGCGGATAGTTATGGACATAAGAAGTTTATGTCCATTTCTATTATTTACTCATACTCAGGTATGCGGCGGGAAACCCAGTTTCCCACCCACCTGAGCTGTTGGAAATCGTCACAGCCCACCTGTATGAATCAACCTATGACCTTTTGTTATGATGCGAAGCCGAATTCCTGTGTCCAATGGACGACAAGATTGTAGGGACCATTGGATTGCATTGTGTGTGGGGCATAAATAGGCAGGCCGACCACATCCAGCTCTCACTCTTCAACGGTTCTCATTGCTGAAAATCGGGTGCTGGATGTCCAGGCGCATGCGATCGTTTCCCCTTGTGCGTAAGTTTTCTCTCCGTAATCATTGTCTTACTGTGAGCCAATTTCTCTCATCTCTTTCCATTTCTCTCTCTCTCTCCTTTCTCTTTTCTCTCACATCTCCCCTAGACTAGTATTGTATTGTATTAGATAGTATTGTATTTTGGTTAGGAAGTCTCTGTTATATTGTAGTGTATCATTTGTACTGTTATTCTTTTTACAAGTATATTAGATATAATACAGTTAATAGGCTTTGGACCCTAAACCAGTATCTGTGTATTTTCTATAGTTTTAAAGTGTTCACTTGAGCGTCGGTGACGCTCAAGCAGCTTTGTAGTTAGTTAGGTTACACAAGGTTGCACATACACCCTGTATTCACATTAAGGTATTCTGTGTATTTCATTGATAAAAGGTTTATACATAAAGGTATAGCGTTGTGAGCGTCTGCGCCGCTGGTGATCTCCTCGTGGTCTCGAGCGTACGCTACGCCATAGCGAATCATTACTCTAGACATAACCAATAACGTGCTGTCCAGTGATCACTGGGCCGTGAGCGAACGTGACGCTCGAGCGTCTCGCCTACGGCTGAGCGATCGTTACGCAACTAGCGTACCCTTACGGTATTTCTTAAGTAAACAGCGTACAGTGTTCAAAGACTTCATTAAGGGTTGTTCATACGACAAAAGAATTTAGTATTGTCAATTGGGGACTCGTCCTGTCCTTCTCATATCTGCACTAGGTAGATCAGCAGACATTATCCTCCAGCAAAGGGTGGGAGGTTGTCTCGCAGTGCTGACGGGATAAGCGTCTGCTTCACTTAGATAAAGAGTGCTGAAGGAATCCGGGAACCGGAAGTAAGAACAAAACGCTTGTGTCTTTTAAAACTGTTTATTTTTCTTCTGTCTTGCGTATACACGCACGCATACATATATATCTACATTTCTTTTTCAATTTCGTATATCACTATTCCTGTTTGCCAATTTTTATAGTTGATAGAAAGTGCAAAAAGAGATTTGCTGTTATTTCATAGTAGAGGTAATAGTTAAAGTATAGACCAACACACGGCTTGTCTAGGAGATAAGGCAGCCAGTGTGGTGTGCGGTAGATGATCAGGGATCATCTACATTGATAAAAGTAGAAATTGTGTTACGGTGGATCTTTGTTTTGCGTACACGTGTCTCTAACAAAGACTAGCGTACGCAATCCAAAGGCAGACGCACGCAGCGTACATTACGCAACGTAGCGTCCGGTTACGCCCACGTAGCTCAAGTCACGAAAAGTTGAATTTTAGCGCAAAACGATAATTAACGCAAAAGCGGTAGTTAGCGCAAAGCGGTAAATAGCGCAACAGGCGATAAATAACGCAAGTCTATTTTTGGAAATCTGAAATTTAGTTTAACAGATCCTGCTCCTAATTGGTAACACAGCTGGGCTGAAGAAAATTTCTGCGCAGAAATAGATATAGAAACAAAGTGTACATGTGTTGAGTGAGTGTGTTTTTATCACATAAGTTTATATAACTTAGAGGTTGAACCAAAAGGAAAGTCGGGTACTCGTCGAGGAACATACGTGTAAGTGACATATACGGTGGCTAGGGAGGCATCCCTGGTTAAATAATATTTGAGCATTAGAGTATAGCGGACCATAAGGTAACAGACCAGGAGGTCATAAGGTAACAGACCAGGAGGTCATAAGGCAACAGACCAGGAGGTCATAAGGTAACAGGTAAAATAGACAAAGAGGTCCGCTATAAAGGTACAAGAGGCACAACGCCTGGGGTGTTGGTGCAGAACCCATATAGGCCATACAAGCTCATGCTGAAGGAATTCGCAGCCGAAATTTTCGATTCCATTGATCTTTCAGTACATGACAAGTAGTGCTTATGTACTGAACGATTGTACCGCACGTAATTGTGTGCAGTAGTTAGTAATCTGACCTAATACCATTAGAGTAAAGTGGTCACAAACGCTATTTGTACATTCTGACGTGATTTGTGTAATTTTTTTATTTTTGGAAGGGAAGTTCGCTGGTCACTCAGGAACTATCTAACAACCCCACCTTTACTGGAAAGAGTAAGTGTCCTGCGGGTAACCCTCATAGGTTCCAGTAAACCGAAGGTTCCATAGGGGCCCTGTATCGAGTACGCCAGCACCATATCGGTGTGATCAGGTCGTATTGGTCGAGGTGGGCGAGTGAGTGGGGTACTCGGTAAACCGCCACCGCCGGCCTATTGTGAATAATTTGGTTTGCTGTAAGGGTTCGCTGAAGACCGTGATATAAAGATCACAGGAGTAGTAAGCAACACCTGCAGATTATGGGGGCCAATTGTTCAGGTAGGGGGCGATCAACCTCGGTTCGGGTTGATTCAGAGAACCGACCAGTAGGGTCGGCAAGGTACATCATGTGTGAAAAATACGGAAGTCACACAGAGGTTTTATGTGATGAATGGGAGAGAATGACTGTACAAGACAGGGACAAATTCCCAAGAATAGGTAGCTTCAGCACAGAAGTGTTACAAAATTTAAGGAGGAGGATATGTCTCATAAAATCAACAAAGAGACGAATTCAACATCATGATTATTTACAGTTATGGCACCAGGAAGGTGAGATACAGAGAGGTTTGGCTCTGGCGGCGGGGGCTGGTCCTAACAGAAAATTGATTGCAACAGCCCCGCCACCACCATATATATCAGGAGAGAAGTTGATTGCGGAGAGAAACGCACTGGGTTGTAAAACACAAACACTTAGTAACCCTGTAAATGTTAATGATGTTAACCAAGTAACTCATGCAATTATTAACCCGTGCAAGTTGTACCCTGTTTTGAACCTTCCCCAGGAGTGTGATCAAGAAGACGATTCGGCAACAATTTCAGCTCTCTCTCTCGCAGCCACTATAGCAGAGACCACAGTAGGCACAGCTCCACCCACGAGATTAGCGAAGGCCCCTAGCGGAGGGATAGGTGAGGTCGTGTCAACGGGTAAGTACGGCACCATGCATTACACTGAAACAATTTCCCCACAAGCTGTAGAATCTACACAGAATGAAGTTGTTAGAGTTAATCCAGTTAAGGTGATAGTAGTTCCCAATGGGAAAACGGATGCATCAGGAGCCACACCCATTAGGAACATTGCCATGTATTGCCCGTTTACTAGAATGGAATTGAGGACTATCGTGTCTGAATTCCCAGACCCCAGAAAAGATTTGGTGGCAAGCCAAAAATACATCAGGGATCTAGGAAACACTTTAGAGCCCAATAATAAGGATTGGCAGATAGTGCTAAGAGCTTGCTTACCTTCCAATGTCGACTCAGTTCAATTCTTGGCTGATTGTGGACTAGACAAAGATATACCACTTACCGATGTATACGACAAGGATAATGTGAAAAGGATAAATTTGCAGCTAAAAGAGTATTTCCCAGCTGTTGTTAAATGGAATAAAATATTTTCCATTAAGCAAAAGGAGTCCGAAACGGCAACAGAATATTTTCACCGGGCACTATTAGAAATGGCAAAATACACTGGTATAGAAGACATTAGGACCAACCCAAACCATCAAGAAGTAGCAGTATCTGTACTGATGGATGGTTTAAAGGAAACATTAAAGGCTAGGGTACAGACTACGCAACCATGTTGGCGAGGTCTGTCAGTGTCCACCTTGAGAGAGGCTGCTATTGATCACGACAGAAACATCACCAGGCACAGAGAGTCGCAAAGTGATAAGTTAATGTCAGTAAGTATACAGGCGCTGACCACAAAGCAGCCTGCGTATGTACCATCGAATCCTGTAAGTAAGTCAACTGTAATAACTTGTTATTCCTGTAACAGACCGGGACACTATGCACGAGAATGTAGAGTAAGAAATGTACCAAAATCATACCAACCCCCTAGACAATGACACAACACAAAACATTGGGATCAGGATCCACAGAGGCGGAGTTATGAGCCACATACAGGGGAAACAAAAAGATACCCCCCGAACAGAGATTGGCATGCCTCTGGTAGTTCCCAGTTAACCCCCTCACAAGTAGTCGCTGCCAGCGGGATACAGGGAGGCCACCATACCCAATAGGGGTGTGGCCATACCTGTAATCTGCAGCCAGTAAAATTGATTGCCAGTCTTGGAAGTGAACCAGAGATCGCAATCAATGTAGCTGGTAAAACTTTAAACTTTCTTGTAGACACAGGGGCGGCCAAGTCAGTGATAAATTCGACAGTGGGCATGAGAACCACTGGTAGGACAATTCCAGCCATGGGAGTAACAGGAGTAGTCCAGCACTACCCTGTTAGCAAACCAGCCGAGATTACAATAGGGCCTTTACATACCAAGCATTCCTTTTTGCTGGCTGCATCTGCACCAACTAATCTCCTGGGTAGAGACTTACTATGTAAAATGGGTTGCGTCATTTATTGTACTCCTGAAGGTGTATTCTTGGACATTCCTGAGAATCACGCTCAGGAGGTACGAGACATGTTAGACTCCCCATCAAAATTAATGTCACATTCCATTATGACAAATAGGAGTCCATCCCAAGTAGAAGAGATGACATCTCAGATACCAGAGTCACTTTGGACAAAAGATGGACAGGACACTGGATTAATGGCAAACGTAGCTCCAGTAGTTGTACAAGTAAAAGATGGTAGGATAGCTCCAAAAATCCCACAGTATCCTCTGAAGCCAGAGGTGGAGTTAGGAGTTTACCCAGTAATAGAGCGCTTGCTACAACAGGGCATTCTGGTGAGAACGTCCAGCACAGCCAATAGTCCCATCTTCCCTGTTAAAAAGAGTGGGGGGAGGGGTTACAGGCTAGTGCAGGATCTAAGGGGGATTAACAAAATAGTTGAGAGTCAGTTCCCCGTAGTGCCAAATCCAGCTGTCATCCTAATGCAAATTCCTCCCACTGCCAAATTTTTCACTGTTATTGACCTCTGCTCCGCTTTCTTTTCGGTACCTCTGCATCCTGACAGCCAATATTTGTTTGCATTCACATACAGAGGAGTCCAATACACGTGGACTCGGTTACCCCAAGGTTTCATAGATAGTCCAAGTATATTTTCTCAGGCTTTGCATGATTGTTTACAGTCTTTCCAAACAGAGAGTGGATCAGTATTGATACAGTATGTGGATGATTTACTACTGTGTTCTGATTCATTGGAAGCATCCCTGAAGGATACGAAACAGCTCCTGTTTCATCTTTCAGACACAGGTCACAAGGTTTCCAAAGACAAGTTGCAATTATGCCAAACTAAGGTAAAATATTTGGGACACTGTCTAACACAAGGACTGAGACACCTGACCGCTGATAGAATCCAAGCCATTAGAGACATGACACTGCCACAAACCCAGCAACAGATCAGGACGTTTTTAGGAATGTGTGGGTATTGCCGTAATTGGATCCCAGGGTTTTCCATATTGGCGTTACCTCTGCAGGAAATGGTCTCCTCAAACAAACCTGATAGGATTTCGCATACTGACGAATCCGAAACAGCATTTGAGAGACTCAAACAGTGCCTAACGCAGGCGCCAGCACTAGGTATGCCAGACTATGGGAAACCCTTTGAACTATACGGAACAGAAAGTGCTGGTTGCGCAGCAGGTGTACTAACCCAAAAACACGGTGACGCCAGCAGGCCAGTTGCATATTACAGCGCTCAGCTAGACACAGTAGCGCGATCCCTCCCCACATGCTTGCGTAGCGTTGCGGCGATAGCATTGCTAGTGACAAAAAGCGAAGATGTCGTGCTAGGCCACAACCTCACAATCCATACACCACATGCGGTATCTGCCTTATTGAATTCTGCCCAAACCAGACACGTCTCATCAGCAAGGTTTACAAGATGGGAATTGGCATTAATGGCCCCAGTAAACATCACCATAAGGAGATGCAGCGCATTAAATCCTGCAACATTTCTCCCAGGTGTGCCTGGTCAGACACAAAGGGTGGAAGGTGAGAGTGATGGGGAAGGAGGATTTAATACAAAGGAAGATACACATGATTGTATGGAATATTTGACCCAAAATTTTACCGCAAGGCCTGACATCAGTGACAATCCACTGGAAGATGCAGAACTCACGTTCTACACTGACGGTAGTTGTCATAGACAGTCAGACTCGGGAGACTTGTGTACTGGATACGCAGTCGTAGATGACCAAGACACCATAGAAGCGGAACCGCTAGGTCCACCTCACTCAGCCCAGGTTGCTGAACTGGTCGCCCTAACCAGAGCATGTGAATTGGCTAAGGGTAAGTCAGCCAATATCTACACCGATTCTAGATACGCCTTCGGGGTAGTACATGATTTCGGAGCCCTATGGCGCCTCAGAAATTTCATGACGGCAGCTGGTACACCGATAGCGCATGCAGCTTATATAAAAAGGCTTCTAACAGCGATACAGGAACCCGACAGAGTGGCTGTTATCAAATGTAAAGCACATACATATAGTCAAGACCCAGTATCCCTTGGTAACAGCCGAGCAGACGAAGCCGCAAAGCTTGCAGCTGTTACCCCCATACAGACAGACACCACACAACTGATGGTATTTAATACCATCAACACACAAAAGTTGTGTGAGATGCAGAATTTGTGTTCCACACAGGAAAGAGCAGTCTGGAAGGCAAAGGGATATGGCCAGGAGTCCTCAGGGCTCTGGACGGATGGACATGGTAAACCAGTGGCCCCCAGAGCATATCTTCCATGTCTGGCTGAAGCAGCTCACGGGCTGACTCATCTAGGCAAGGAGGGGATGTGCAAATTGGTAAGAGCATACTGGTGCGCCCCAGGATTCTCCTCTCATGCGAGTAAAAGAGCAATGTCATGCCTTACCTGTCTGAGAAAGAATATTGGAAAGGCAATACCTACAGAACCATCCCATATCCCACCTGCCGGCGGCCCTTTTCAGGTAATACAAATTGACTTCATTCAATTACCCCCATGTCGAAATTTGAAATATGTACTTGTCTGTATAGATGTTTTCTCGAATTGGGTCGAAGCTTTTCCAGCAGCCACAAATACCGCTATGTTTACAGCTAAGAAAATTGTGCAGGAATTTGTATGTAGATATGGTATCCCTAGAATCATTGAAAGTGATAGGGCTACCCATTTTACCGGTGATGTCTTTCAAGGAATGTGTAAGTTGATGGGAATTGATAGCAAGCTGCACACTCCGTACCGTCCACAGGCGAGTGCGAAGGTCGAAAGAGTGAACAGCACTATTAAAAATAAATTGAGTAAAGTAATGGCAGAGACAGGATTGACGTGGCCAGAAGCTTTACCCATTGTTTTGTATAGCATCAGAACCACTCCCAGGTCCCCTCTTAATCTGTCCCCTTTTGAAATCTTGTTTGGTCGACAACCGCATGTCATGATTAACCCTCAGGATGATTTGAAATGTAACAATGAAGTAACTGTAAAATACTTGATTAACATGAGTAAGCAGTTGAGGAATCAAAATGATAATCTGAAGTTGGTGATTCCTGATTTACCAGGTAGTAATTGTCATGACATTGAACCTGGGGATTATGTAATGATACGAAATTTTCTACGCTCAGGTTGTCTTATTGATAGATGGGAAGGACCATACCAGGTCTTATTGACTAGCACCACAGCATTGAAAGTTGCTGAGAGAGAGACTTGGGTCCATTCATCCCACTGCAAGAAGGTTGCTGATCCAGAGAAGTCCCGTGATAAGGAACAGACGGTAGAGGTTGTATCACTGGAGTGTCTGTTCCAGGAGGACTGAGGCGACACCTGAGCCTTGAAGACCGAAAGCAGTTGTCGACTCCCCTCTCCCTTTTATTGTTTTTCTCCACTTCCCATCCCCTCTTCCTTAAAATTTCTTTTTCCCCCTTCTCATTCTTCTCTATTTTCTCCTCAAAGATGGACTTGCCCCAAGAGACTGTGATCCGGATGTTGATGTTAACCATGATGTTGACCAGAGCAGTCTGTTCCGGCGAGAGTACCATAGAGGTCGAGAGAGGTTCTGGAATGGGTTCCGATTATGATGATGGAGGCGTAGTTTTCCAAGATCAACCAAACCAACAAGCAAAGGCGAGTATCAGAAAACGATCCGATAGAAGAAATTGTGATGGATTGTTAGCTGAAGAAAACTGTATCTGTAGGCTTTGTGACAATTTGATTGAAGATGGATGCATAAAGAAATGCCAATCCAGTTTTAATATCCATATGTACCGGCATCCATTGAGTGACTATCACTCCTTAGTGGGTAACGTACTAAACCAAACAGATTGTTGGGTATGCTCTCAAGTACCTCAGGGTCATAGCAAATCAGGGCTAGTACCATTTCCTTTAACGTTAGGGGAGGTACTTGAGCTAAGTGGTGGGAGACCGGTGGACCGGAGGTTTAACATCTCCAGCCCTCCTAGTTTGAAGCTCCACCAATACCATGTGGATAGGTCCCTCTTATGTTTTAATATCTCCAATCCCCGTAAGCCGGGAAATTGGGAAGTGTCATGGAGCAACCTTACCATGACCTTTTCACACAGAGCAGATAGAATGCCTACAGATACAGAGCTTGTACGCCACATAGCCAGTAGAGGAAAATCTTTCCGGTATCGATATACCTTAGGAAATAGGATTACTAGAGTTGGAGAGGTATCACCAGGATACTGTGCACATATCGTACAAACTGATACGTGCATTAAACAGATGGAAGAATTAGGGTCAGGAGAGTTCACCTGGAAGGTGTGTAACATGGTAATGTCCTTCTCCGTCCCATATGTTCTCCCCGATGATGCATATTTCATATGCGGGAGAAAGGCGTACAAGTGGCTTGCCCCAAACTCTGAAGGATTGTGTTATATTGGAAAAGTATTGCCTGAAGTGATGACTGTAACACATGACAAAATGAAGGACATACACCGTGGTGCCCAAGCTCCTTATACTCACACTCATTACGAGCACCTCGTTAAAAGACAACTGTCAGACAGGTTAGAGCACCCGGCCTCTGATCTTATCCATGAATCCACCGGGATTCAGGTTCTGGTAGCGTTAGATTTCACTCGCACCGCTCGAGGAGTGATGAATTATAGATACATTTCCGCACTCGCCAATTTGTTAGATAATATCACTGAAATGTATGATGACACGTTTAGATACACTGGAAGAGAACTCCAAGCTTACAAAACAGAACTGGTACAGCATAGAATGGTTCTTAATTATCTTACAGCAGTAACAGGCGGATATTGTGTTACATTGGCAACACAGTACGGCATAAAGTGTTGCACGTATATCACAAATAGCACCGAGGATCCGGTAGAGGTCATAGACCAAAAGATGGACGACATTCTCCAATTGAAGTGGGAATTTCGCCGAAAACACAATCTCACCCTTGCTGCTGTAGGTAATGAGCTGACTGGTTGGGTGTCATGGTTGAACCCGCGAAATTGGTTCTCCGGTTTAGGAGACTGGGCTCAAGGAGTCATAATGGATGTTGGAAAGTTTCTACTATGTATCTTGGGTGTTGTTATATCCATTGGATTGATATTTAGATGCGGGCAGGCTTTAATGAGGTGCAAACAAAGTACAAAAGTGATGAGCTTGAGGAGTGAGGAAACCGTAATTAACCTGGATTTGATTTATGACCCAATGATAGAAACCAGGATGTGATGAAAATGCGATTATACGGTCCGTTTCTTTCACCTGTTTTTCTGCTTTTCTCCAAGATAACAAGACCCCCTTGGACGAGGAAGTTGACGAGACGCTATACAGACAACGGATGGACCAAAGAAAGAGTTTTGACCACTTGAGAAATGGACACTTGATGAACTTTGCCATGGATCCCCAGTTTCCCTAGTATTTTTAAACTCACGCTAGCCCAACATTCTTTGTAAATCTGATGGCACTGACAAAGCTTGTTGCTCATGCCTAAGGAGCAAAACAGCGCAAAGAAGACGACTTTCAACTGATACCGAACAAAACTTCGACGACAGATGTACATTTACCTGACATAGAATATCATTGCATTTTCCATAAGTGTTCTTCATCTTCATCTCTACAACCCTCAGGTAATAACACACATAGTATAGGGAATACAGGCACAGATATCAGCAATCACATATTCCCCCATTCATGTATCATCAACTAAAATGTGCTCCCCATTTTGTTCAAAAATCCGAAAAGAGCTCGGTAAAGTTTGACAGCCCATCCACAGACCTGTACCACGGGATAAGAAGGAATTCAAATGTATACTTCGCAATACCTCGAAGCTTGATTTACAACACGTACGGCACGATGATACATGACCCCCCCAAACATGGACTCATACACACATGCTTCTGCTATCTCACTAGGTCATACCCTCTTCACACCTACTCCTCTCTCCTCCCCTACCCAACCATGGAAATGAATTAACCCCTGACATATATTTTTCTCCTTTTAAAATGTTTTAGAAGGTGGCAGTTATTATTGACTGCCAAAGGGTGGACTGTCAAAGTCAGAAAAATATCTCTATACATGCTGCCATATTTGCACCTCACGCTGGTCCGCGCTGCGCATGCGTACGCTCTCCCGTGAAGGCGCATACCCGCAATAGCGTGCACCCGCGGGCGCACGGTATGCGTATTTACGGTAGAGTTTATGTAGTCGTAGCGTGCGACTCATTCGTTACACATTTTCATAATTAATGTAGTTTATAGATCATGATCCCTTTAATGGTTCCTGAAAGTTTGGTTAATATAGAACGTCCCTGAACGGAGGAATCCCTCTTTGTATTGTACGAAGGGTCTAACAGGAATCATATAGCAGTGTTTGGTACCCATCGGAAGAGTATTTAATTAACAATATTCCGGTGTTGGTTTGGAGCGTATTAATCGCTCGTGCGGATAGTTATGGACATAAGAAGTTTATGTCCATTTCTATTATTTACTCATACTCAGGTATGCGGCGGGAAACCCAGTTTCCCACCCACCTGAGCTGTTGGAAATCGTCACAGCCCACCTGTATGAATCAACCTATGACCTTTTGTTATGATGCGAAGCCGAATTCCTGTGTCCAATGGACGACAAGATTGTAGGGACCATTGGATTGCATTGTGTGTGGGGCATAAATAGGCAGGCCGACCACATCCAGCTCTCACTCTTCAACGGTTCTCATTGCTGAAAATCGGGTGCTGGATGTCCAGGCGCATGCGATCGTTTCCCCTTGTGCGTAAGTTTTCTCTCCGTAATCATTGTCTTACTGTGAGCCAATTTCTCTCATCTCTTTCCATTTCTCTCTCTCTCTCCTTTCTCTTTTCTCTCACATCTCCCCTAGACTAGTATTGTATTGTATTAGATAGTATTGTATTTTGGTTAGGAAGTCTCTGTTATATTGTAGTGTATCATTTGTACTGTTATTCTTTTTACAAGTATATTAGATATAATACAGTTAATAGGCTTTGGACCCTAAACCAGTATCTGTGTATTTTCTATAGTTTTAAAGTGTTCACTTGAGCGTCGGTGACGCTCAAGCAGCTTTGTAGTTAGTTAGGTTACACAAGGTTGCACATACACCCTGTATTCACATTAAGGTATTCTGTGTATTTCATTGATAAAAGGTTTATACATAAAGGTATAGCGTTGTGAGCGTCTGCGCCGCTGGTGATCTCCTCGTGGTCTCGAGCGTACGCTACGCCATAGCGAATCATTACTCTAGACATAACCAATAACGTGCTGTCCAGTGATCACTGGGCCGTGAGCGAACGTGACGCTCGAGCGTCTCGCCTACGGCTGAGCGATCGTTACGCAACTAGCGTACCCTTACGGTATTTCTTAAGTAAACAGCGTACAGTGTTCTTAGACTTCATTAAGGGTTGTTCATACGACAAAAGAATTTAGTATTGTCATCACATTGGTGGATATAGTAATATACCTGACAATACTCCGATGCTGCTGTTTGTAGCTCCCTGTGTTGTGATGGAGCCAATATGACCTGTAACAGAGAATCTGTATTAGAGAACACACATAATATGTCTGGAAGGAGGTGACATTGCTGCTCTCCAGTGTAACCACCTTGTGACATCTCTATGTGACCCCATGTGACATCTCTGTGTGATCCCCATGTGACATCTCCATAAATCCATTTATGTGACATCTTCATGTAATCCCCATTGTGTCACTTTTGTAATCCCAGTGTGATATCTCTGTGTAATCCCAGTGTGACATCTCTGTATAATCCCAGTGTGACATCTTTGTGTAATCCCAGTGTGATATATCTGTGTAATCCCAGAGTGATATATCTGTATAATCCCAGTGTGATATCTCTGTGTAATCCCAGTGTGATATATCTGTGTAATACCAGAGTGAAATATCTGTGTAATCCCAGTGTGACATCTGTGGAATCCCATTGTGACATCTCTGTGTAATCCCAGTGTGACATCTCTGTGTAATCCCAGTGTGATATCTCTGTGTAATCCCAGTGTGATATATCTGTGTGATCCCCATGTGACATCTCTGTGTGATCCCCATGTGACATCTCTGTGTGATCCCCATGTGACATCTCTGTGTGATCCCCATGTGACATCTCTGTGTGATCCCCATGTGACATCTCTGTGTGATCCCCATGTGACATCTCTGTGTGATCCCCATGTGACATCTCTGTGTGATCCCCTTGTGACATCTCTGTGTGATCCCCATGTGACATCTCTGTGTGATCCCCTTGTGACATCTCTGTGTGATCCCCATGTGACATCTGTGTAATACCAGTGTGACATCTCTGTGTAATACCAGTGTGACATCTCTGTATTCCCAGTGTGACATCTCTGTGTGATCCCCGTGTGATATCTCTGTCATCCCAGTGTGACATCTCTGTGTAATCCCCATGTGACATCTGTGTGATCCCCATGTGACATCTGTGTAATCATAGTGTGACATCCCTGTGTAATCCCAGTGTGACATCTCTGTGAAATCCAGTGTGACATCTCTGTGTAATACCACTGTGACATCTCTGTGTAGTTCCAGTGTGACATCTCTGTGTAATCCCAGTGTGACATCTCTATGTAATCCCAGTGTGATATCTCTGTGTAATACCAGTGTGACATCTCTGTATAATCCCAGTGTGACATATCTGTGTAATCCCAGTGTGATATCTCTGTGTAATACCAGTGTGACATATCTGTGTAATCCCAGTGTGATATCTCTGTGTAATCCCAGTGTGATATCTCTGTATAATCCCAGTGTGACATCTCTTTGTAATCCTAGTGTGACATCTCTGTGTAGTTCCAGTGTGACATATCTGTGTAATCCCAGGGTGATATATCTGTATAACCCCAGTGTGACATCTCTGTGTAATCCCCATGTGACATCTCTGTGTCATCCCAGTGTGACATCTCTGTGTCATCCCAGTGTGACATCTCTGTGTAATCCCAGTGTGACATCTCTGTGTAATACCAGTGTGACATCTCTTTGTAATACTAGTGTGACATCTTTGTGTAGTTCCAGTGTGACATCTCTGTGTAATCCTAGTGTGACATCTCTGTGTAATCCCAGGGTAATATATCTGTGTAATACCTCGTGTGACATCTCTGTGTAATCCCAGTGTGACATCTCTGTGTCATCCCAGTGTGACATCTCTGTGTCATCCCAGTGTGACATCTCTGTAATCCCAGTGTGACATCTCTGTAATCCCAGTGTGACATCTCTGTAATCCCAGTGTGACATCTCTGTGTCATCCCAGTGTGACATCTCTGTGTCATCCCAGTGTGACATCTCTGTAATACCAGTGTGACATCTCTGTGTCATCCCAGTGTGACATCTGTGTAGTTCCAGTGTGACATCTCTGTGTAATCCCAGTGTGACAGCTGTGTGTAATCCAGTGTGACATCTCTGTGTAATCCAGTGTGACATCTCTATGTAATCCCAGTGTGACATCTCTGTGTAATCCCAGTGTGACATATCTGTGTGATCCCAGTGTGACATCTCTATGTAATCCCAGTGTGACATCTCTGTAATCACATTGGTGGATATAGTAATATACCTGACAATACTCCGACGCTGCTGTTTGTAGCTCCCTGTGTTGTGATGGAGCCAATATGACCTGTAACAGAGAATCTGTATTAGAGAACACACATAATATGTCTGGAAGGAGGTGACATTGCTGCTCTCCAGTGTAACTACCATGTCACATCTCTGTGTGACCCCCATGTGACATCTCTATGTGACATCTCTGTGTGATCCCCATGTGACATCTCTGTGTGATCCCCATGTGACATCTCTGTGTGATCCCCATGTGACATCTCTGTGTGATCCCCATGTGACATCTCTGTGTGATCCCCATGTGACATCTCTGTGTGATCCCCATGTGACATCTCTGTGTGATCCCCATGTGACATCTCTGTGTGATCCCCTTGTGACATATGTGTAATCCCAGTGTGACGTCTCTGTTTAATCCTAGTGTGACATCTCTGTGTCATCCCAGTGTGACATCTCTGTGTCATCCCAGTGTGACATCTCTGTGTGATCCCTGTGTGACATCTGTGTGATCCCCTTGTGACATCTCTGTGTGATCCCAGTGTGACATCTCTGTGTAATCCCAGTGTGACATCTCTGTGTAATCCCAGTGCGACATCTCTTTGGTTATCCCAGTGTGACATTTCTGTGTTATCCCCATGTGACATCTGTGTAATCCAGTGTGACATCTCTGTAATCCCAGTGTGACATCTCTGTAATACCAGTGTGACATCTCTGTGTAATCCCAGTGTGATATCTCTGTAATCCCAGTGTGACATCTCTGTAATCCCAGTGTGACATCTCTGTAATACCAGTGTGACATCTCTGTGTAATCCCAGTGTGACATATCTGTGTAATCCAGTGTGACATCCCTGTAATCCCTTTGTGACATCTCTGTGTAATCCCAGTGTGACATCTCTGTAATCCCAGTGTGACAGCTCTGTAATACCGGTGTGACATCTCTGTGTGATCCCAGTGTGACATCTCTGTAATCCCAGTGTGACATATCTGTGTAATACAGTGTGACATCCCTGTAATCCCTTTGTGACATCTCTGTGTAATTCAAGTGTGACATATCTGTGCAATCCCAGTGTGACATCTCTGTGTAATCCCAGTGTGACATCTCTGTATAATTCCAGGGTGACATCTCTGTTTAATCCCAGAGTGATATATCTGTGAAATCCCAGTGTGACATCTCTGTGTGATCCCAGTGTGACATCTCTGTGTGATCCCCGTGTGACATCTCTGTGTAATCCCAGTGCGACATCTCTTTGTAATCCCAGTGTGACATATCTGTGTTATGCCCACGTGACATCTATGTAATCCAGTATGATATCTCTGTGTAATCCCAGTGTGACATCTCTGTGTAATCCTAGTGTGACATCTCTATGTAATCCCAGTGTGACATCTCTGTGTAATCCCAGTGTGACATCTCTGTAATCACATTGGTGGATATAGTAATATACCTGACACTGCTCCGACGCTGCTGTTTGTAGCTCCCTGTGTTGTGATGGAGCCAATATGACCTGTAACAGAGAATCTGTATTAGAGAACACACATAATATGTCTGGAAGGAGGTGACATTGCTGCTCTCCAGTGTAACCACCTTGTGACATCTCTATGTGACCCCCATGTGACATCTCTGTGTGATCCCCATGTGACATCTCCATAAATCCATTTATGTGACATCTTCATGTAATCCCCATTGTGTCACTTTTGTAATCTCAGTGTGACATCTCTGTATAATCCCAGTGTGATATATCTGTGTAATCCCAGTGTGATATATCTGTGTAATACCAGAGTGATATATCTGTATAATCCCAGAGTGACATCTCTGTATAATCCCAGTGTGATATATCTGTGTAATACCAGAGTGACATCTCTGTGTAATCCCAGTGTGACATCTCTGTGTAATACCAGTGTGATATATCTGTGTAATACCAGTGTGACATCTCTGTGTAATCCCAGTGTGACATATCTGTGTAATACCAGTGTGACATCTCTGTATAGTCCCAGTGTGACATCTCTGTGTAATACCAGTGTGACATCTCTGTATAGTCCCAGTGTGACATCTCTATGTAATCCCAGTGTGATATCTCTGTGTAGTTCCAGTGTGATATCTCTGTGTAATCCCAGTGTGATATCTCTGTGTAATCCCAGTGTGATATATCTGTGTAATACCAGTGTGATATCTCTGTGTAATCCCAGTGTGATATCTCTGTGTAATACCAGTGTGATATCTCTGTGTAATACCAGTGTGATATCTCTGTGTAATACCAGTGTGATATCTCTGTGTAATACCAGTGTGATATCTCTGTGTAGTTCCAGTGTGACATCTCTGTGTGATCCCCATGTGACATCTCTGTGTAATCCCAGTGTGACAGCTCTGTGTAATCCAGTGTGAAATCTGTGTGTGACCCCCATGTGACATATCTGTGTAATACCAGTGTGACATCTCTGTGTCATCCCAGTGTGACATCTCTATGTAATCCCAGTGTGACATCTCTATGTAATCCCAGTGTGACATCTCTGTGTAATCCCAGTGTGACATCTCTGTAATCACATTGGTGGATATAGTAATATACCTGACACTGCTCCGACGCTGCTGTTTGTAGCTCCCTGTGTTGTGATGGAGCCAATATGACCTGTAACAGAGAATCTGTATTAGAGAACACACATAATATGTCTGGAATGAGGTGACATTGCTGCTCTCCAGTGTAACCACCTTGTGACATCTCTATGTGACCCCCATGTGACATCTCTGTGTGATCCCCATGTGACATCTCTGTGTGACCCCAATGTGACATCTCTGTGTGATCCCCATGTGACATCTCTGTGTGATCCCCATGTGACATCTCTGTAATCCCAGTGTGACATATCTGTGTAATCCAGTGTGACATCCCTGTAATCCCTTTGTGACATCTATGTGTAATTCAAGTGTGACATCTCTGTGTAATCCCAGTGTGACATCTCTGTGTCATCCCAGTGTGACATCTCTGTGTAATCCCAGTGTGATATATCTGTGAAATCCCAGTGTGACATCTCTGTGTGAACCCCGTGTGACATCTCTGTGTAATACCAGTGTGACATCTCTGTGTGATCCCAGTGTGACATCTCTGTGTAATCCAGTGTGACATCTCTGTGTAATCCCAGTGTGACATCTCTGTGTGATCCCCGTGTGACATCTCTGTGTAATACCAGTGTGATATCTCTGTGTAGTTCCAGTGTGACATCTCTGTGTAATACCAGCGTGATATCTCTGTGTAATACCAGTGTGATATATCTGTGTAATACCAGTGTGATATATCTGTATAATCCCCAGTGTGATATCTCTGTGTAATACCAGTGTGATATCTCTGTGTAATACCAGTGTGATATCTCTGTGTAATACCAGTGTGATATCTCTGTGTAATACCAGTGTGATATCTCTGTGTAGTTCCAGTGTGACATCTCTGTGTGATCCCCATGTGACATCTCTGTGTAATACCAGTGTGATATCTCTGTGTAATACCAGTGTGATATCTCTGTGTAATACCAGTGTGATATCTCTGTGTAGTTCCAGTGTGACATCTCTGTGTGATCCCCATGTGACATCTCTGTGTAATCCCAGTGTGACAGCTCTGTGTAATCCAGTGTGACATATCTGTGTGATCCCAGTGTGACATCTCTGTGTAATCCAGTGTGACATCTCTGTGTAATCCCAGTGTGACAGCTCTGTGTAATCCAGTGTGACATATCTGTGTGACCCCCATGTGACATCTCTATGTAATCCCAGTGTGACATCTCTGTAATCACATTGGTGGATATAGTAATATACCTGACACTGCTCCGACGCTGCTGTTTGTAGCTCCCTGTGTTGTGATGGAGCCAATATGACCTGTAACAGAGAATCTGTATTAGAGAACACACATAATATGTCTGGAATGAGGTGACATTGCTGCTCTCCAGTGTAACCACCTTGTGACATCTCTATGTGACCCCCATGTGACATCTCTGTGTGATCCCCATGTGACATCTCTGTGACCCCAATGTGACATCTCTGTGTGATCCCCATGTGACATCTCTGTGTGATCCCCATGTGACATCTCTGTAATCCCAGTGTGACATATCTGTGTAATCCAGTGTGACATCCATGTAATCCCTTTGTGACATCTATGTGTAATTCAAGTGTGACATCTCTGTGTAATCCCAGTGTGACATCTCTGTGTCATCCCAGTGTGACATCTCTGTGTCATCCCAGTGTGACATCTCTGTGTAATCCCAGTGTGATATATCTGTGAAATCCCAGTGTGACATCTCTGTGTGATCCCCGTGTGACATCTCTGTGTAATCCCAGTGCGACATCTCTTTGTAATCCCAGTGTGACATCTCTGTGTTATGCCCATGTGACATCTGTGTGTAATCCAGTATGACATCTCTGTAATCCCAGTGTTTCATTTCTGTAATCCCTTTGTGACATCTCTGTGTAATCCCAGTGTGACATCTCTGTGTAATCCCAGTGTGATATCTCTGTGTAATCCCTTTGTGACATCTCTGTGTAATCCCCATGTGACATCTCTGTGTAATCCCAGTGTGACATCTCTGTGTGACCCCCATGTGACATCTCTGTGTGACCCCCATGTGACATCTCTGTGTAATCCCAGTGTGATATCTCTGTGTAATCCCTTTGTGACATCTCTGTGTAATCCCCATGTGACATCTCTGTGTAATCCCCATGTGACATCTCTGTGTAATCCCAGTGTGACATCTCTGTGTGACCCCCATGTGACATCTCTGTGTAATCCCCATGTGACATCTCTGTGTAATCCCCATGCGACATCTCTGTGTAATCTATGTAATCCCTGTGGGATGTCTGTGCAATTCCAGTGTGATATCTTTGTGTAATCAGCCTTGATATAGTATCCCAGCGGTCGGGATGCCGCAGTCATGTGACAGAGGCATTTTGTGGGGTTTTGCAGAGATGCAAAAAGACTGTTAGTCTCTCTGGGGCTCTCTTATCATACAATAGGGTAAGTATATAAATTCATTATATGGACCGGAAGTGATGCGCATTTCACTCAGGGAGCTTGTTCACCTGATCATCTGAGGGTAAGGCAGAGCACAAAACTAAACTTCTCCCACAAATTTCTACAGTCATACCACGCTGGACAGCCCAATCTCATTTAATCTTGGAAGCCAAGCAGTGTTGGGCCCGATCAGTACCAGAAAGGGAAACCCTCTGGGAATATCTGGTACTGTAGTATCGGGGAAAAGTGACCTATACATATAGCGGCTAGGGCTGACCCTCTGGGGATGGTGGCTAGGGATAACCCTCCGGGGATGGCGGCTAGGGATAACCCTCCGGGGATGGCGGCTAGGGTAACCCTCTGGGGATGGCGGCTAGGGATGACCCTCCGGGGATGGCGGCTAGGGATGACCCTCCGGGGATGGCGGCTAGGGCTGACCCTCCGGGGATGGCGGCTAGGGCTGACCCTCCGGGGATGGCGGCTAGGGCTGACCCTCCGGGGATGGCGGCTAGGGATAACCCTCTGGGGATGGCGGCTAGGGTAACCCTCTGGGGATGGCGGCTAGGGATAACCCTCCGGGGTTGGCGGCTACAGGGACATTGAGGGACATTGAGTAACAGATGAGTACTGAGCGTTGTTGAAGGATACTAGAGTGTGTGCAGGGAAGCGAGTTCCATAGAGTCAGAGCCACGTGCCTAAAGCTCCACCCCCGGATGAATTCTGGGAGATTCTATGTTCTGCTAATGGGGCGTTATTCAGACCTGGACACAGCCGCGCATTTGCACTCAGGAGGTCTGTGCACCGGCGTTGTGTGCGTGTGACCTTACACACTGCAGCCACATTCAAGGCGTATGTGGCCATAGTGTGATTGATAGTGCGGCTGTCGTGGGGGGGGAGGGGGGAGGCGGTGTTGGGGGGGAAGGAAATTCTGAATGGGAGCGGGCTGAGAAGTTGTACAGTGCAGACAGGCTGCGGTGCCAGGGGTCAACCCTAGTTCCTATGCATCTGCAATCTAACTGCGGACGCATTGGGAGATGGCCTCACACATGCTGAGTGACCTTGCCTGCGCCATGGGAGGAGATGAACGCAGATGTGGCTGTGTGTGTGCACCGATCTGCATTCATCTCTGAATAAGGGGCCTAACTCAGAGCTGATCGCTGGGCAGTGGTTTTTGCAGCCCTGCGATAGGATGGTCGCCGCCTACAGGGCGAGTGTATTGTTGCTGTGTAAGAACGCATGTGTAGTAGAGCTGTACGAGCAGTCTCTGCGCAGCCCAGGACTTACTCAGCCGCTGCGATCACTTCAGCCTGTCCATGACTGGAATTGACGTCACACACCCGCCCTGCAGATGCTTGGACACGCCTGCGTTTTTCCAACCACTCCCAGAAAACGGTCAGCTGACACCCACAAACGCCCTCTTCCTGTCAATCTCCTTGCGAACGCCCGTACGAATGGATCCTTTTCACAAACCCATCGCTGAACGGGGATCCGCTTTGTACCCGTGCGACGCACCTGCACATTGCGGTGTATACGCATACACAGTTTAGAGCTGATCGCCCGCAGCCTAGCTATCAGCTCTGAATTAGGCCCAAGGTCCAAAGTCCTTCATCTACAGATGACAGTAATGGAGTGCGGCAGTATGGAATCCGGAGCTGCTTCTGGTACCCCGGTCATGTAGGGAAAGTCCTTCATCTACAGATGACAGTAATGGAGTGCGGCAGTATGGAATCCGGAGCTGCTTCTGGTACCCGGTCATGTAGGGAAAGTCCTTCATCTACAGATCACAGTAATGGAGTGCGGCAGTATGGAATCCGGAGCTGCTTCTGGGCCCCGGTCATGTAGGGAAAGTCCTTCATCTACAGATCACAGTAATGGAGTGCGGCAGTATGGAATCCGGAGCTGCTTCTGGTACCCCGGCCCCGGTCATGTAGGGAAAGTCCTTCATCTACAGATGACAGTAATGGAGTGCGGCAGTATGGAATCCGGAGCTGCTTCTGGTACCCCGGCCCCGGTCATGTAGGGAAAGTCCTTCATCTACAGATGACAGTAATGGAGTGCGGCAGTATGGAATCCGGAGCTGCTTCTGGGCCCCGGTCATGTAGGGAAAGTCCTTCATCTACAGATGACAGTAATGGAGTGCGGCAGTATGGAATCCGGAGCTGCTTCTGGTACCCCGGTCATGTAGGGAAAGTCCTTCATCTACAGATGACAGTAATGGAGTGCGGCAGTATGGAATCCGGAGCTGCTTCTGGTACCCCGGTCATGTAGGGAAAGTCCTTCATCTACAGATCACAGTAATGGAGTGCGGCAGTATGGAATCCGGAGCTGCTTCTGGTACCCCGGCCCCGGTCATGTAGGGAAAGTCCTTCATCTACAGATGACAGTAATGGAGTGCGGCAGTATGGAATCCGGAGCTGCTTCTGGTACCCCGGCCCCGGTCATGTAGGGAAAGTCCTTCATCTACAGATGACAGTAATGGAGTGCGGCAGTATGGAATCCGGAGCTGCTTCTGGGCCCCGGTCATGTAGGGAAAGTCCTTCATCTACAGATCACAGTAATGGAGTGCGGCAGTATGGAATCCGGAGCTGCTTCTGGGCCCCGGTCATGTAGGGAAAGTCCTTCATCTACAGATCACAGTAATGGAGTGCGGCAGTATGGAATCCGGAGCTGCTTCTGGGCCCCGGTCATGTAGGGAAAGTCCTTCATCTACAGATCACAGTAATGGAGTGCGGCAGTATGGAATCCGGAGCTGCTTCTGGTACCCGGTCATGTAGGGAAAGTACTTCATCTACAGATGACAGTAATGGAGCGCGGCAGTATGGAATCCGGAGCTGCTTCTGGGCCCCGGTCATGTAGAGAAAGTCCTTCATCTACAGATGACAGTAATGGAGTGCGGCAGTATGGAATCCGGAGCTGCTTCTGGGCCCCGGTCATGTAGGGCTGGGTAAGTCCTTCATCTACAGATCACAGTAATGGAGTGCGGCAGTATGGAATCCGGAGCTGCTTCTGGGCCCCGGTCATGTAGGGAAAGTCCTTCATCTACAGATGACAGTAATGGAGTGCGGCAGTATGGAATCCGGAGCTGCTTCTGGGCCCCGGTCATGTAGGGCTGGGAAAGTCAGTACAGTAGCCAATCTTCCAGGCAGCCAGTGGCAGGAGCAGAGAATGGGTGCTATGTGGCTGTGTTCCTATGAAAGAATGAGGATTTGGTTGTGGCCGATACCCAGGCTTGGACTGGCCCACAGGGGTACAGAAGAAACCACCGGTGGGCCCTACTGCCTGGGGGCCCACCTCCTGCTCTAAGGATCAGGTTCCAGACTGTGCACTTGAATTATACATTATACATATGTTACCTTATACTGGACTATGGCCCTCATTCCGAGTTTTAGCAGCATTGCACACGCTAGGCCGCCGCCTACTGGGAGTGAATCTTAGCTTAGCAAAATTGCAAACGAAAGATTCTCAAAATTGCGAATAGACACTTCTTTGCAGTTTTGAGTAGCTCGAGACTTACTCCTACACTGCGATCAGTTCAGTGCTTGTCGTTCCTGGTTTGACGTCACAAACACACCCAGCGTTTGCCCAGACACTCCTCCGTTTCTCCAGCCACTCCCGCGTTTTTCCCAGAAACGGTGCGTTTTTTCACACACACCCATAAAACGGCCAGTTTCCGCCCAGAAACACCCACTTCCTGTCAATCACACTCCGATCACCAGAACGAAGAAAAATCCTTGTAATGCCGTGAGTAAAATACCAAACTTCTTAGCAAATTTACTTGGCGCAGACGCACTGCGAACATTGCGCATGCGCATTAGCGACTAATCGCTCTGTTGCGAGAAAAAAATAACGAGCTAACAACTCGGAATGAGGGCCTATGGTGTATTTTCTACAGTGCATTGCTGTTTTTAATGTGATACTAATCTGGTACATTATCCTACATGCAGCAGCTGAATTTACTGTATATATTTATTAAGGTACCCAGACGTTGCACTCTCTAATGGTTAGTCAAACCAATGAGATGGCAGGCCACACCCCCTCTGCAGACTGGCCACACCCCGAACATAGGCCCCTACCACTGCATTCCCCCGGTGGGCCCTACATGTCCCAGTCAGACACTGATGATACCTGACATGTAAGTGTGAAGCCGCTCAGCAATGCATTTCCCACTAGGCACATGAGGAATATACCTAGGGGTGACACTTGCTGGGAGGGCGGCACCGAATGCTCAGGTGCATGAGAACCCTGCTCGGCCAATGGCCGGATGATGCAGATGATTTCTTCTTATTGTCATTATAACTATTATTTTTTATAACTGGTGAGAGAGGAGGTGGAAATGGTCAGTAAATTGTGGTGGTGCAGGGGGGTGATATAGGTGCTGCGGCAGTCAGGAGGCCCCACCATGAAGGGGGCAGTGACATGATAGGGGGTGACCGATAATGTTGTGCCTAGGGGCAGCATGACCACCAAATTCACCCCTCAGGCCACCATCCAGGCCACCTAGATTCTGCACATGCTCAGTGGTGTGTACTTCTGAACCCCCAAGTGGAAGTCCTGTTGGTTGGCTATGCTGCAGTCGCTGCAGGAGAGTGTAGTGCGGCCGCTGCAGGAGAGTGTAGTGCGGCCGCTGCAGGAGAGTGCAGTGCGGCCGCTGCAGGAGAGTGTAGTGCGGATGCTGCAGGAGAGGGTAGTGCGGATGCTGCAGGAGAGTGTAGTGCGGTCGCTGTAAGAGAGTCTAGTGCAGCCGCTGCAGGAGAGTGTAGTGCGGGTGCTGCAGGAGAGTGTAGTGCGGATGCTGCAGGAGAGTGTAGTGCGGTCGCTGTAAGAGAGTCTAGTGCAGCCGCTGCAGGAGAGTGTAGTGCGGGTGCTGCAGGAGAGTGTAGTGTGGCCGCTGCAGGAGAGTGTAGTGCAGCGAGAGTGTAGAGCGGCGAGAGTGTAGAGTGTAGTGCAGCCACTGCAGGAGAGTGTAGTGCGGCGAGTGTAGAGTGTAGTGCAGCGGGAGTGTGTAGTGCAGCCGCTGTGGGAGAGTGTAGTGCAGCTGCTGCTGGAGAATATAGTGCAGCTGCTGCAGGAGAGTGTAGTGCAGACGCTGCAGGAGAGTGTAGTGCAGCCGCTGCAGGAGAGGGTAGTGCGGCAGCCGCTGCAGTAGAGTGTAGTGCGGGAGTTTCCCACCTTGGATGATGGAGATAATACCTGTGGTTGCTGTGCTGCTGCTCCATGTTCTCCTAGTTGTAGTCCGGTACGTGGCCGGGGTGGTGGTGGTGCACTTTTCTTGCCACTGGCAGTTAGAGGGAAGACTAGGCACAGTCGTGCTGCTCGCTGCAGGTTCGGATAATATGAAATGTAGTTAGAACAAAGCGTCATGACTGTGCAGGGACTTACACTGTATATCTGTGAGATTAGCTGGTACATCGCCAGTCCATTGTTTTACATGAAGTAGATGACATTTACCGTTACCTCCACTCTTCCCCTTAGCACGTAAACTCTCACAGGCAGGGCCCTCCTTCCCCGTTTCTCCCCAGCACAAGCATTCCTCCATTGCCCTGGGGCCTAATTCAGATCTGATGTAGATGTGATAAATTTAGCACAGGGCTAGTCCGCCCCGCATGTCAGGCCCTACTGCCCCGTGCAGGGGTACAAATCATCGCACAGTGGCAATGCTTTTGTACCTGGAGAGTAGCTTCCTGCCAGTGCAGCCTCTGACAGGCGGATACCCACTGCGTCCTGGGTCTCAGCGGCTGTGTGTAACGTCCCGCCCCCGCAACGGTTCGGACATGCCTGCATTGTCTGGGCTGCGCCCCACCAATGGCATTCTAACGCCAATAGCACACCCCCTCCCACCCCGCGACCGCCTCTGCCTGTCAATCAGAGGTTATCGCAGCTCACTGGGCTCCCGGGGTGCGCACTCCACATAGGGATTCAGACCGCGATCCAGTCTGAATTACCCCCTATCCATGTCTCTGTGTGTTCTCACCCTTCACTGGGTACATAACATTACACTCACTCCTCTTGTGTATAAGCACCAGCCGGGCATTCCTAAGCTCCAATCACACGGAGCCATTTTCCACGTGTGCACGCCCCATTATTCCTGCTCCTCCTCAGCATTATCCTCCCTGCTCCTCGTCAGCATTATCCTCCCTGCTCCCGGCCTCCTATCAGCCGCTGCGTGTGCCTATCCCTCGCTGGGTACATTCACCCCTCCTGTTGGTGAGTGAGCTCTCACAGGCAGGGCCCTCCTTCCTCATCTTCCTCCATGCCCTGTCAGCCACTGACTGTGTGCTCGCCCAACGCTGGGTACATTCACATTACTGGGATGCCCCCACCAAGGAGACCCATTTTACAGACATATGGGGGGAGGGGGGGGATCACTGTTCTATCACAGCACATGGTGTGGATTACTGCAGGGGTTAACTTCCCCGTTCTTCTCCACAGCTGAGGCAGCTAGGACCCAGAGGGGAACAGCTGGACTGGACTGGTACTGCATGCGCTGCTGGCAGGACACATCCGGGGACCCCTGCAGCAGGGAATACGTGGACTGTTACCGGTGCTGCGGTGATGGGGCATAGTGTGAGAGACCGCAGCACTGACGGGCTTCACCAGGCTGCTCTAGAACCCTCATCAGTGAATGACTTGTCTCCAGACAGACCACAGGACACAGCAGCCGGGAAGTCTCGGGTAGCAGGGGTGATTCTCTGGCAGTGACGTCACGGACGGAGGTGAACTCCCCTACCCGAAAAAAGCAGAACCACGAGGAGCAGGGACATCAGGATTTCCCCAGGAACCCTCTGCCGGCAGTGGCGCCTGTGCATGACGGTCACGATGACCACGCATGCGCAGAGACCCGGACACCACATTTGGCTCATCGCTGGGAGCCCCGGACCCTGCCTGTGCCAGGTGGTAAATGCACCTGATGTAACGCGATCCGGGCACGATATTAATCTGCAAGATTGGTAAATGGGCCCCGTACCCGGCTAAGGGTCCTTCTAGTTACATACATCGACATTTATATTGGTCTTCAAACGCAAGCGGCACAAGTATTGTAGGACTGGGAGTGGGTACGATATACCGGCTGACGGGATGCCGGCTGCTAGCATACCGACATCGGAATCCTGTGTGCCGGCAGCAAGTAACCCTCGCTGTGCTTGCCAAACTTCGGGCCCGGAGGTTATGCTCACCACAGGTTCTATACCCACTCGCGGTTGGTGGTGTGGAAGTACCAACTGAGTGGGAATAACGGGGGTTGTCGGCATTCTGTCCACCGGCAATATGTCGGCTGTCGGGATCTGGCATTATAACTACATACCTAATGACTAACGTCGGCGAGCAGCACAGTTCTATAGATGTTCAGAGACAAATGCCCCTGTATGATTTACCTCTAACAGGGCTTAAAGTGGTCCTGGAGGGTTGGTGGAGCTCATATACCCCCTCCCCATCACATTAAGGAGCCAGTGCTAGTCTTTTCAGCACCCCCCTGCAAACTATAAATTAGTGCCCCACTTACCATACTTTATAAAGGGACATTGATCTCACAAAGAAGCAGCGTGGTTACACAATAGTACCCCCAATTCACATTACACCACAGCAGAATCCTATTCACATTGCACCGCATATAGTGCCCCTGATTCATATTACACCACATAGTAATGCCCCTTATTCAGGTTACATCACTCAGTAGTGCCCTTTATTCACGTTGCACTACACAATGGTACCCTTTATACACGTCATACCATACAGTAGTGCCCCTTATAAACTATGTCCACAGTAGTACCCCTTACACATAATTACCACAGTAATGCCACTTATACACATAATGCCCACAGAAGTGCTGCTTACTGTATATACAAAATGCCCACAGTAGTAGTGCCAGTTATATACAGAATGCATATATAAGTCTGGCCGCCACTATCTGCAGTGCCCGGCTACTGCTCTGCTGGGCATAGTGCTTCCATTACACATACCTGTAGCTGTCTGCCACCTCCCCTGACTCATCTGCAGGCTTCCCCATGCTCATCCTACCCAGCCCCATCTACCATTCTGCCACCTCCCCTGACTCATCTGCAGGCTTCCCCATGCACATCCTACCCGACCCCATCTACCATTCTGTCCCCTCCCCTGACTCATCTGCAGGCTTCCCCATGCTCATCCTACCCGGCCCCATCTACCATTCTGTCCCCTCCCCTGACTCATCTGCAGGCTTCCCCATGCTCATCCTACCCGGCCCCATCTACCATTCTGTCCATTCCCCTGACTCATCTGCAGGCTTCCCCATGCTCATCCTACCCAGCCCCATCTACCATTCTGTCCTCCCATCCCCTGACTCATCTGCAGGCTTCCCCATGCTCATCCTACCCAGCCCCATCTACCATTCTGTCCTCCCCTCCCCTGACTCATCTGCAGGCTTCCCCATGCTCATCCTACCCGGCCCCATCTACCATTCTGTCCTCCCATTCCCTGACTCATCTGCAGGCTTCCCCATGCTCATCCTACCCAGCCCCATCTACTATTCTTTCCTCCCATTCCCTGACTCATCTGCAGGCTTCCCCATGCTCATCCTACCCAGCCCCATCTACCATTCTTTCCTCCCATTCCCTGACTCATCTGCAGGCTTCCCCATGCTCATCCTACCCGGCACCATCTACCATTCTGTCCTCCCATTCCCCGACTCATCTGCAGGCTTCCCCATGCTCATCCTACCCAGCCCCATCTACCATTCTGTCCTCCCCTCCCCTGACTCATCTGCAGGCTTCCCCATGCTCATCCTACCCAGCTCCATCTACCATTCTTTCCTCCCATTCCCTGACTCATCTGCAGGCTTCCCCATGCTCATCCTACCCGGCCCCATCTACCATTCTTTCCTCCCATTCCCTGACTCATCTGCAGGCTTCCCCATGCTCATCCTACCCGGCCCCATCTACCATTCTGTCCTCCCATTCCCCGACTCATCTGCAGGCTTCCCCATGCTCATCCTACCCAGCCCCATCTACCATTCTTTCCTCCCATTCCCTGACTCATCTGCAGGCTTCCCCATGCTCATCCTACCCAGCCCCATCTACCATTCTTTCCTCCCATTCCCTGACTCATCTGCAGGCTTCCCCATGCTCATCCTACCTGGCCCCATCTACCATTCTGTCCTCCCATTCCCTGACTCATCTGCAGTTTATTACTCCAGTGCTCCTGATGGATGTAACTCACAGGTACTACACCTCTAGCCCACGTCCTATCTAGTGTGTCAGTGTATTACTGCAGTGCTCCTAATGGATGTTACTCACAGGTACTATACCTCTAGCCCACGTCCTACCTAGTGTGTCAGTGTATTACTGCAGTGCTCCTAATGGATGTTACTCACAGGTACTATACCTCTAGCCCACGTCCTACCTAGTGTGTCAGTGTATTACTGCAGTGCTCCTAATGGATGTTACTCACAGGTACTATACCTCTAGCCCACGTCCTACCTAGTGTGTCAGTGTATTACTCCAGTGCTCCTGAGGGATGTTAATCACAGGTACTATACCTCTAGCCCACGTCCTACCTAGTGTGTCAGTGTATTACTCCAGTGCTCCTTATGGATGTTACTCACAGGTACTATACCTCTAGCCCACGTCCTACCTAGTGTGTCAGTGTATTACTCCAGTGCTCCTGATGGATGTTACTCACAGGTACTATACCTCTAGCCCACGTCCTACCTAGTGTGTCAGTGTATTACTCCAGTGCTCCTGATGGATGTTACTCACAGGTACTATACCTCTAGCCCACGTCCTACCTAGTGTGTCAGTGTATTACTCCAGTGCTCCTGATGGATGTTACTCACAGGTACTATACCTCTAGCCCACGTCCTACCTAGTGTGTCAGTGTATTACTGCAGTGCTCCTAATGGATGTTACTCACAGGTACTATACCTCTAGCCCACGTCCTACCTAGTGTGTCAGTGTATTACTCCAGTGCTCCTGATGGATGTTACTCACAGGTACTATACCTCTAGCCCACGTCCTACCTAGTGTGTCAGTGTATTACTTTAGTGCTCCTAATGGATGTTACTCACAGGTACTATACCTCTAGCCCACGTCCTCCCTAGTGTGTCAGTGTATTACTCCAGTGCTCCTGATGGATGTTACTCACAGGTACTATACCTCTAGCCCACGTCCTAACTAGTGTGTCAGTGTATTACTCCGGTGCTCCTGATGTATGTTTCTCACAGGTACTATACCTCTAGCCCACGTCCTACCTAGTGTGTCAGTGTATTACTCCAGTGCTCCTGATGGATGTTACTCACAGGTACTATACCTCTAGCCCACGTCCTACCTAGTGTGTCAGTGTATTACTCCAGTGCTCCTGATGGATGTTACTCACAGGTACTATACCTCTAGCCCACGTCCTACCTAGTGTGTCAGTGTATTACTCCAGTGCTCCTGATGGATGTTACTCACAGATACTATACATCTAGCCCACGTCCTAACTACTGTGTCAGTGTATTACTCCAGTGCTCCTAATGGATGTTACTCACAGGTACTATACCTCTAGCCCACGTCCTACCTAGTGTGTCAGTGTATTACTCCAGTGCTCCTGATGGATGTTACTCACAGGTACTATACCTCTAGCCCACGTCCTACCTAGTGTGTCAGTGTATTACTCCAGTGCTCCTGATGGATGTTAATCACAGGTACTATACCTCTAGCTCACGTCCTACCTAGTGTGTCAGTGTATTACTCCAGTGCTCCTGATGGATGTTACTCACAGGTACTATACCTCTAGCCCACGTCCTAACTAGTGTGTCAGTGTATTACTCCGGTGCTCCTGATGTATGTTTCTCACAGGTACTATACCTCTAGCCCACGTCCTACCTAGTGTGTCAGTGTATTACTCCAGTGCTCCTGATGGATGTTACTCACAGATACTATACCTCTAGCCCACGTCCTACCTAGTGTGTCAGTGTATTACTCCAGTGCTCCTGATGGATGTTACTCACAGGTACTATACCTCTAGCCCACGTCCTACCTAGTGTGTCAGTGTATTACTCCAGTGCTCCTGATGGATGTTACTCACAGATACTATACATCTAGCCCACGTCCTAACTACTGTGTCAGTGTATTACTCCAGTGCTCCTAATGGATGTTACTCACAGGTACTATACCTCTAGCCCACGTCCTACCTAGTGTGTCAGTGTATTACTCCAGTGCTCCTGATGGATGTTACTCACAGGTACTATACCTCTAGCCCACGTCCTACCTAGTGTGTCAGTGTATTACTCCAGTGCTCCTGATGGATGTTAATCACAGGTACTATACCTCTAGCTCACGTCCTACCTAGTGTGTCAGTGTATTACTCCAGTGCTCCTGATGGATGTTACTCACAGGTACTATACCTCTAGCCCACGTCCTAACTAGTGTGTCAGTGTATTACTCCGGTGCTCCTGATGTATGTTTCTCACAGGTACTATACCTCTAGCCCACGTCCTACCTAGTGTGTCAGTGTATTACTCCAGTGCTCCTGATGGATGTTACTCACAGATACTATACATCTAGCCCACGTCCTAACTACTGTGTCAGTGTATTACTCCAGTGCTCCTAATGGATGTTACTCACAGGTACTATACCTCTAGCCCACGTCCTACCTAGTGTGTCAGTGTATTACTCCAGTGCTCCTGATGGATGTTACTCACAGATACTATACATCTAGCCCACGTCCTAACTACTGTGTCAGTGTATTACTCCAGTGCTCCTAATGGATGTTACTCACAGGTACTATACCTCTAGCCCACGTCCTACCTAGTGTGTCAGTGTATTACTCCAGTGCTCCTGATGGATGTTACTCACAGGTACTATACCTCTAGCCCACGTCCTACCTAGTGTGTCAGTGTATTACTCCAGTGCTCCTGAGGGATGTTAATCACAGGTACTATACCTCTAGCCCACGTCCTACCTAGTGTGTCAGTGTATTACTTTAGTGCTCCTAATGGATGTTACTCACAGGTACTATACCTCTAGCCCACATCCTCCCTAGTGTGTCAGTGTATTACTCCAGTGCTCCTGATGGATGTTACTCACAGGTACTATACCTCTAGCCCACGTCCTAACTAGTGTGTCAGTGTATTACTCTGGTGCTCCTGATGTATGTTTCTCACAGGTACTATACCTCTAGCCCACGTCCTACCTAGTGTGTCAGTGTATTACTCCAGTGCTCCTGATGGATGTTACTCACAAATACTATACATCTAGCCCACGTCCTAACTACTGTGTCAGTGAATTACTCCAGTGCTCCTAATGGATGTTACTCACAGGTACTATACCTCTAGCCCACGTCCTAACTAGTGTGTCAGTGTATTACTCCGGTGCTCCTGATGTATGTTTCTCACAGGTACTATACCTCTAGCCCACGTCCTACCTAGTGTGTCAGTGTATTACTCCAGTGCTCCTGATGGATGTTACTCACAGATACTATACATCTAGCCCACGTCCTAACTACTGTGTCAGTGTATTACTCCAGTGCTCCTGAGGGATGTTAATCACAGGTACTATACCTCTAGCCCACGTCCTACCTAGTGTGTCAGTGTATTACTCCAGTGCTCCTGATGGATGTTACTCACAGGTACTATACCTCTAGCCCACGTCCTACCTAGTGTGTCAGTGTATTACTGCAGTGCTCCTAATGGATGTTACTCACAGGTACTATACCTCTAGCCCACGTCCTACCTACTGTGTCAGTGTATTACTCCAGTGCTCCTGATGGATGTTACTCACAGGTACTATACCTCTAGCCCACGTCCTACCTAGTGTGTCAGTGTATTACTTTAGTGCTCCTAATGGATGTTACTCACAGGTACTATACCTCTAGCCCACGTCCTCCCTAGTGTGTCAGTGTATTACTCCAGTGCTCCTGATGGATGTTACTCACAGGTACTATACCTCTAGCCCACGTCCTAACTAGTGTGTCAGTGTATTACTCCGGTGCTCCTGATGTATGTTTCTCACAGGTACTATACCTCTAGCCCACGTCCTACCTAGTGTGTCAGTGTATTACTCCAGTGCTCCTGATGGATGTTACTCACAGGTACTATACCTCTAGCCCACGTCCTACCTAGTGTGTCAGTGTATTACTCCAGTGCTCCTGATGGATGTTACTCACAGGTACTATACCTCTAGCCCACGTCCTACCTAGTGTGTCAGTGTATTACTCCAGTGCTCCTGATGGATGTTACTCACAGATACTATACATCTAGCCCACGTCCTAACTACTGTGTCAGTGTATTACTCCAGTGCTCCTAATGGATGTTACTCACAGGTACTATACCTCTAGCCCACGTCCTACCTAGTGTGTCAGTGTATTACTCCAGTGCTCCTGATGGATGTTACTCACAGGTACTATACCTCTAGCCCACGTCCTACCTAGTGTGTCAGTGTATTACTCCAGTGCTCCTGATGGATGTTAATCACAGGTACTATACCTCTAGCTCACGTCCTACCTAGTGTGTCAGTGTATTACTCCAGTGCTCCTGATGGATGTTACTCACAGGTACTATACCTCTAGCCCACGTCCTAACTAGTGTGTCAGTGTATTACTCCGGTGCTCCTGATGTATGTTTCTCACAGGTACTATACCTCTAGCCCACGTCCTACCTAGTGTGTCAGTGTATTACTCCAGTGCTCCTGATGGATGTTACTCACAGATACTATACCTCTAGCCCACGTCCTACCTAGTGTGTCAGTGTATTACTCCAGTGCTCCTGATGGATGTTACTCACAGGTACTATACCTCTAGCCCACGTCCTACCTAGTGTGTCAGTGTATTACTCCAGTGCTCCTGATGGATGTTACTCACAGATACTATACATCTAGCCCACGTCCTAACTACTGTGTCAGTGTATTACTCCAGTGCTCCTAATGGATGTTACTCACAGGTACTATACCTCTAGCCCACGTCCTACCTAGTGTGTCAGTGTATTACTCCAGTGCTCCTGATGGATGTTACTCACAGGTACTATACCTCTAGCCCACGTCCTACCTAGTGTGTCAGTGTATTACTCCAGTGCTCCTGATGGATGTTAATCACAGGTACTATACCTCTAGCTCACGTCCTACCTAGTGTGTCAGTGTATTACTCCAGTGCTCCTGATGGATGTTACTCACAGGTACTATACCTCTAGCCCACGTCCTAACTAGTGTGTCAGTGTATTACTCCGGTGCTCCTGATGTATGTTTCTCACAGGTACTATACCTCTAGCCCACGTCCTACCTAGTGTGTCAGTGTATTACTCCAGTGCTCCTGATGGATGTTACTCACAGATACTATACATCTAGCCCACGTCCTAACTACTGTGTCAGTGTATTACTCCAGTGCTCCTAATGGATGTTACTCACAGGTACTATACCTCTAGCCCACGTCCTACCTAGTGTGTCAGTGTATTACTCCAGTGCTCCTGATGGATGTTACTCACAGATACTATACATCTAGCCCACGTCCTAACTACTGTGTCAGTGTATTACTCCAGTGCTCCTAATGGATGTTACTCACAGGTACTATACCTCTAGCCCACGTCCTACCTAGTGTGTCAGTGTATTACTCCAGTGCTCCTGATGGATGTTACTCACAGGTACTATACCTCTAGCCCACGTCCTACCTAGTGTGTCAGTGTATTACTCCAGTGCTCCTGAGGGATGTTAATCACAGGTACTATACCTCTAGCCCACGTCCTACCTAGTGTGTCAGTGTATTACTTTAGTGCTCCTAATGGATGTTACTCACAGGTACTATACCTCTAGCCCACATCCTCCCTAGTGTGTCAGTGTATTACTCCAGTGCTCCTGATGGATGTTACTCACAGGTACTATACCTCTAGCCCACGTCCTACCTAGTGTGTCAGTGTATTACTCCAGTGCTCCTGATGGATGTTACTCACAAATACTATACATCTAGCCCACGTCCTAACTACTGTGTCAGTGAATTACTCCAGTGCTCCTAATGGATGTTACTCACAGGTACTATACCTCTAGCCCACGTCCTAACTAGTGTGTCAGTGTATTACTCCGGTGCTCCTGATGTATGTTTCTCACAGGTACTATACCTCTAGCCCACGTCCTACCTAGTGTGTCAGTGTATTACTCCAGTGCTCCTGATGGATGTTACTCACAGATACTATACATCTAGCCCACGTCCTAACTACTGTGTCAGTGTATTACTCCAGTGCTCCTGAGGGATGTTAATCACAGGTACTATACCTCTAGCCCACGTCCTACCTAGTGTGTCAGTGTATTACTCCAGTGCTCCTGATGTATGTTTCTCACAGGTACTATACCTCTAGCCCACGTCCTACCTAGTGTGTCAGTGTATTACTCCAGTGCTCCTGATGGATGTTACTCACAGGTACTATATATCTAGCCCACGTCCTAACTACTGTGTCAGTGTATTACTCCAGTGCTCCTAATGGATGTTACTCACAGGTACTATACCTCTAGCCCACGTCCTACCTAGTGTGTCAGTGTATTACTCCAGTGCTCCTGATGGATGTTACTCACAGGTACTATATATCTAGCCCACGTCCTAACTACTGTGTCAGTGTATTACTTTAGTGCTCCTAATGGATGTTACTCACAGGTACTATACCTCTAGCCCACGTCCTCCCTAGTGTGTCAGTGTATTACTCCAGTGCTCCTGATGGATGTTGCTCACAGGTACTATACCTCTAGCCCACGTCCTACCTAGTGTGTCAGTGTATTACTCCAGTGCTCCTGATGGATGTTACTCACAGGTACTATACCTCTAGCCCACGTCCTAACTAGTGTGTCAGTGTATTACTCCGGTGCTCCTGATGTATGTTTCTCACAGGTACTATACCTCTAGCCCACGTCCTACCTAGTGTGTCAGTGTATTACTCCAGTGCTCCTGATGGATGTTACTCACAGATACTATACATCTAGCCCACGTCCTAACTACTGTGTCAGTGTATTACTCCAGTGCTCCTAATGGATGTTACTCACAGGTACTATACCTCTAGCCCACGTCCTACCTAGTGTGTCAGTGTATTACTCCAGTGCTCCTGATGGATGTTACTCACAGATACTATAAATCTAGCCCACGTCCTACCTAGTGTGTCAGTGTATTACTCCAGTGCTCCTGATGGATGTTACTCACAGGTACTATACCTCTAGCCCACGTCCTACCTAGTGTGTCAGTGTATTACTCCAGTGCTCCTGATGGATGTTACTCACAGATACTATAAATCTAGCCCACGTCCTACCTAGTGTGTCAGTGTATTACTCCAGTGCTCCTGATGGATGTTACTCACAGGTACTATACCTCTAGCCCATGTCCTACCTAGTGTGTCAGTGTATTACTCCAGTGCTCCTGATGGATGTTACTCACAGGTACTATACCTCTAGCCCACGTCCTACCTAGTGTGTCAGTGTATTACTCCAGTGCTCCTGATGTATGTTTCTCACAGGTACTATACCTCTAGCCCACGTCCTACCTAGTGTGTCAGTGTATTACTCCAGTGCTCCTGATGGATGTTACTCACAAATACTATACATCTAGCCCACGTCCTAACTACTGTGTCAGTGAATTACTCCAGTGCTCCTAATGGATGTTACTCACAGGTACTATACCTCTAGCCCACGTCCTAACTAGTGTGTCAGTGTATTACTCCGGTGCTCCTGATGTATGTTTCTCACAGGTACTATACCTCTAGCCCACGTCCTACCTAGTGTGTCAGTGTATTACTCCAGTGCTCCTGATGGATGTTACTCACAGATACTATACATCTAGCCCACGTCCTAACTACTGTGTCAGTGTATTACTCCAGTGCTCCTGAGGGATGTTAATCACAGGTACTATACCTCTAGCCCACGTCCTACCTAGTGTGTCAGTGTATTACTCCAGTGCTCCTGATGTATGTTTCTCACAGGTACTATACCTCTAGCCCACGTCCTACCTAGTGTGTCAGTGTATTACTCCAGTGCTCCTGATGGATGTTACTCACAGGTACTATATATCTAGCCCACGTCCTAACTACTGTGTCAGTGTATTACTCCAGTGCTCCTAATGGATGTTACTCACAGGTACTATACCTCTAGCCCACGTCCTACCTAGTGTGTCAGTGTATTACTCCAGTGCTCCTGATGGATGTTACTCACAGGTACTATATATCTAGCCCACGTCCTAACTACTGTGTCAGTGTATTACTTTAGTGCTCCTAATGGATGTTACTCACAGGTACTATACCTCTAGCCCACGTCCTTCCTAGTGTGTCAGTGTATTACTCCAGTGCTCCTGATGGATGTTGCTCACAGGTACTATACCTCTAGCCCACGTCCTACCTAGTGTGTCAGTGTATTACTCCAGTGCTCCTGATGGATGTTACTCACAGGTACTATACCTCTAGCCCACGTCCTAACTAGTGTGTCAGTGTATTACTCCGGTGCTCCTGATGTATGTTTCTCACAGGTACTATACCTCTAGCCCACGTCCTACCTAGTGTGTCAGTGTATTACTCCAGTGCTCCTGATGGATGTTACTCACAGATACTATACATCTAGCCCACGTCCTAACTACTGTGTCAGTGTATTACTCCAGTGCTCCTAATGGATGTTACTCACAGGTACTATACCTCTAGCCCACGTCCTACCTAGTGTGTCAGTGTATTACTCCAGTGCTCCTGATGGATGTTACTCACAGATACTATAAATCTAGCCCACGTCCTACCTAGTGTGTCAGTGTATTACTCCAGTGCTCCTGATGGATGTTACTCACAGGTACTATACCTCTAGCCCATGTCCTACCTAGTGTGTCAGTGTATTACTCCAGTGCTCCTGATGGATGTTACTCACAGGTACTATACCTCTAGCCCACGTCCTACCTAGTGTGTCAGTGTATTACTCCAGTGCTCCTGATGGATGTTACTCACAGGTACTATACCTCTAGCCCACGTCCTACCTAGTGTGTCAGTGTATTACTCCAGTGCTCCTGATGGATGTTACTCACAGGTACTATACCTCTAGCCCACGTCCTACCTAGTGTGTCAGTGTATTACTTTAGTGCTCCTAATGGATGTTACTCACAGGTACTATACCTCTAGCCCACGTCCTCCCTAGTGTGTCAGTGTATTACTCCAGTGCTCCTGATGGATGTTACTCACAGGTACTATACCTCTAGCCCACGTCCTAACTAGTGTGTCAGTGTATTACTCTGGTGCTCCTGATGTATGTTTCTCACAGGTACTATACCTCTAGCCCACGTCCTACCTAGTGTGTCAGTGTATTACTCCAGTGCTCCTGATGGATGTTACTCACAAATACTATACATCTAGCCCACGTCCTAACTACTGTGTCAGTGTATTACTCCAGTGCTCCTAATGGATGTTACTCACAGGTACTATACCTCTAGCCCACGTCCTAACTAGTGTGTCAGTGTATTACTCCGGTGCTCCTGATGTATGTTTCTCACAGGTACTATACCTCTAGCCCACGTCCTACCTAGTGTGTCAGTGTATTACTCCAGTGCTCCTGATGGATGTTACTCACAGGTACTATACCTCTAGCCCACGTCCTAACTAGTGTGTCAGTGTATTACTCCGGTGCTCCTGATGTATGTTTCTCACAGGTACTATACCTCTAGCCCACGTCCTACCTAGTGTGTCAGTGTATTACTCCAGTGCTCCTGATGGATGTTACTCACAGATACTATACATCTAGCCCACGTCCTAACTACTGTGTCAGTGTATTACTCCAGTGCTCCTGAGGGATGTTAATCACAGGTACTATACCTCTATCCCACGTCCTACCTAGTGTGTCAGTGTATTACTCCAGTGCTCCTGATGTATGTTTCTCACAGGTACTATACCTCTAGCCCACGTCCTACCTAGTGTGTAATTGTATTACTCTAGTGCTCCTGATGGATGTTACTCACAGGTACTATACATCTAGCCCACGTCCTAACTACTGTGTCAGTGTATTACTCCAGTGCTCCTGATGGATGTTACTCACAGGTACTATACCTCTAGCCCACGTCCTACCTAGTGTGTCAGTGTATTACTCCAGTGCTCCTGATGGATGTTACTCACAGGTACTATACCTCTAGCCCACGTCCTAACTAGTGTGTCAGTGTATTACTGCAGTGCTCCTGATGGATGTTACTCACAGGTACTATACCTCTAGCCCACGTCCTACCTAGTGTGTCAGTGTATTACGTCAGTGCTCCTGATGGATGTTACTCACAGTTACTATACCTCTAGCCCACGTCCTACCTAGTGTGTCAGTGTATTACTCCAGTGCTCCTGATGGATGTTACTCACAGGTACTATACCTCTAGCCCACTTCCTACCTAGTGTGTCAGTGTATTACTCCAGTGCTCCTGATGTATGTTTCTTACAGGTACTATACCTCTAGCACACGTCCTACCTAGTGTGTCAGTGTATTACTCCAGTGCTCCTGATGGATGTTACTCACAGGTACTATACCTCTAGCCCACGTCCTACCTAGTGTGTCAGTGTATTACTCCAGTGCTCCTGATGGATGTTACTCACAGGTACTATACCTCTAGCCCACGTCCTACCTAGTGTGTCAGTGTATTACTCCAGTGTTCCTAATGGATGTTACTCACAGGTACTATACCTCTAGCCCACGTCCTACCTAGTGTGTCAGTGTATTACTCCAGTGCTCCTAATGGATGTTACTCACAGGTACTATACCTCTAGCCCACGTCCTACCTAGTGTGTCAGTGTATTACTCTAGAGCTCCTAATGGATGTTACTCACAGGTACTATACCTCTAGCCCAGGTCCTACCTAGTGTGTCAGTGTATTACTCCAGTGCACCTGATGTATGTTTCTTACAGGTACTATACCTCTAGCCCACGTCCTACCTAGTGTGTCAGTGTATTACTCCAGCGCTCCTGATGGATGTTACTCACAGGTACTATACCTCTAGCCCACGTCCTACCTAGTGTGTCAGTGTATTACTGCAGTGCTCCTGATGGATGTTAATCACAGGTACTATACCTCTAGCCCACGTCCTACCTAGTGTGTCAGTGTATTACTCCAGTGCTCCTGATGGATGTTACTCACAGATACTATACATCTAGCCCACGTCCTAACTACTGTGTCAGTGTATTACTCCAGTACTCCTAATGGATGTTACTCACAGGTACTACACCTCTAGCCCACGGCCTACCTAGTGTGTCAGTGTATTACTGCAGTGCTCCTAATGGATGTTATTCACAGGTACTATACCTCTAGCCCAGGTCCTACCTAGTGTGTCAGTGTATTACTCCAGTGCTCCTGATGGATGTTACTCACAGGTACTATACCTCTAGCCCACGTCCTACCTAGTGTGTCAGTGTATTACTGCAGTGCTCCTAATGGATGTTACTCACAGGTACTACACCTCTAGCCCACGGCCTACCTAGTGTGTCAGTGTATTACTCCAGTGCTCCTGATGGATGTTACTCACAGGTACTACACCTCTAGCCCACGTCCTACCTAGTGTGTCAGTGTATTACTGCAGTGCTCCTAATGGATGTTATTCACAGGTACTATACCTCTAGCCCAGGTCCTACCTAGTGTGTCAGTGTATTACTCCAGTGCTCCTGATGGATGTTACTCACAGGTACTATACCTCTAGCCCACGTCCTACCTAGTGTGTCAGTGTATTACTGCAGTGCTCCTAATGGATGTTACTCACAGGTACTATACCTCTAGCCCACGTCCTACCTAGTGTGTCAGTGTATTACTCCAGTGCTCCTGATGGATGTTACTCACAGGTACTACACCTCTAGCCCACCTCCTACCTAGTGTGTCAGTGTATTACTCCAGTGCTCCTGATGGATGTTACTCACAGGTACTATACCTCTAGCCCACGTCCTACCTAGTGTGTCAGTGTATTACTCCAGTGCTCCTGATGGATGTTACTCACAGGTACTATACCTCTAGCCCACGTCCTACCTAGTGTGTCAGTGTATTACCGCAGTGCTCCTAATGGATGTTACTCACAGGTACTATACCTCTAGCCCACGTCCTACCTAGTGTGTCAGTGTATTACCCCAGTGCTCCTGATGGATGTTACTCACAGGTACTATACCTCTAGCCCACGTCCTACCTAGTGTGTCAGTGTATTACTCCAGTGCTCCTGATGGATGTTACTCACAGGTACTATACCTCTAGCCCACGTCCTACCTAGTGTGTCAGTGTATTACTGCAGTGCTCCTAATGGATGTTACTCACAGGTACTATACCTCTAGCCCACGTCCTACCTAGTGTGTCAGTGTATTACTCCAGTGCTCCTGATGGATGTTACTCACAGGTACTACACCTCTATCCCACGTCCTACCTAGTGTGTCAGTGTATTACTCCAGTGCTCCTGATGGATGTTACTCACAGGTACTACACCTCTAGCCCACGTCCTACCTAGTGTGTCAGTGTATTACTCCAGTGCTCCTAATGGATGTTACTCACAGGTACTATTCCTCTAGCCCACGTCCTACCTAGTGTGTCGGTGTATTACTCCAGTGCTCCTGATGGATGTTACTCACAGGTACTATACCTCTAGCCCACGTCCTACCTAGTGTGTCAGTGTATTACTGCAGTGCTCCTAATGGATGTTACTCACAGGTACTACACCTCTAGCCCACGGCCTACCTAGTGTGTCAGTGTATTACTCCAGTGCTCCTGATGGATGTTACTCACAGGTACTACACCTCTAGCCCACGTCCTACCTAGTGTGTCAGTGTATTACTCCAGTGCTCCTGATGGATGTTACTCACAGGTACTACACCTCTAGCCCACGTCCTACCTAGTGTGTCAGTGTATTACCCCAGTGCTCCTAATGGATGTTACTCACAGGTACTATACCTCTAGCCAACGTCCTACCTTGTGTGTCAGTGTATTACTCTAGAGCTCCTCATGGATGTTACTCACAGGTACTACACCTCTAGCCCACGTCCTACCTAGTGTGTCAGTGTATTACTCCAGTGCTCCTGATGGATGTTACTCACAGGTACTATACCTCTAGCCCACATCCTACCTAGTGTGTCAGTGTATTACTGCAGTGCTCCTAATGGATGTTACTCACAGGTACTATACCTCTAGCCCACGTCCTACCTAGTGTGTCAGTGTATTACTCCAGTGCTCCTGATGTATGTTTCTCACAGGTACTATACCTTTAGCCCACGTCCTACCTAGTGTGTCAGTGTATTACTCCAGTGCTCCTGATGGATGTTACTCACAGGTACTATACCTCTAGCCCACGTCCTACCTAGTGTGTCAGTGTATTACTCTAGAGCTCCTCATGGATGTTACTCACAGGTACTACACCTCTAGCCCACGTCCTACCAAGTGTGTCAGTGTATTACTCCAGTGCTCCTGATGGATGTTACTTACAGGTACTATACCTCTAGCCCACATCCTACCTAGTGTGTCAGTGTATTACTGCAGTGCTCCTAATGGATGTTACTCACAGGTACTATACCTCTAGCCCACGTCCTACCTAGTGTGTCAGTGTATTACTCCAGTGCTCCTGATGGATGTTACTCACAGGTACTATACCTCTAGCCCACGTCCTACCTAGTGTGTCAGTGTATTACTCCAGTGCTCCTGATGGATGTTACTCACAGGTACTATACCTCTAGCCCACGTCCTACCTAGTGTGTCAGTGTATTACTCCAGTGCTCCTGATGGATGTTACTCACAGGTACTATACCTCTAGCCCACGTCCTACCTAGTGTGTCAGTGTATTACTGCAGTGCTCCTAATGGATGTTACTCACAGGTACTATACCTCTAGCACACGTCCTACCTACTGTGTCAGTGTAGTACTCCAGTGCTCCTGATGGATGTTACTCACAGGTACTATACCTCTAGCCCACGTCCTACCTAGTGTGTCAGTGTATTACTCCAGTGCTCCTGATGGATGTTACTCACAGGTACTATACCTCTAGCCCACGTCCTACCTAGTGTGTCAGTGTATTACTGCAGTGCTCCTAATGGATGTTACTCACAGGTACTATACCTCTAGCACACGTCCTACCTACTGTGTCAGTGTAGTACTCCAGTGCTCCTGATGGATGTTACTCACAGGTACTATACCTCTAGCCCACGTCCTACCTAGTGTGTCAGTGTATTACTCCAGTGCTCCTGATGGATGTTACTCACAGGTACTATACCTCTAGCCCACGTCATACCTAGTGTGTCAGTGTATTACTGCAGTGCTCCTAATGGATGTTACTCACAGGTACTATACCTCTAGCCCACGTCCTACCTAGTGTGTCAGTGTATTACTCCAGTGCTCCTGACGGATGTTACTCACAGGTACTACACCTCTAGCCCACCTCCTACCTAGTGTGTCAGTGTATTACTCCAGTGCTCCTGATGGATGTTACTCACAGGTACTATACCTCTAGCCCACGTCCTACCTAGTGTGTCAGTGTATTACTCCAGTGCTCCTGATGGATGTTACTCACAGGTACTGTACCTCTAGCCCACGTCCTACCTAGTGTGTCAGTGTATTACCCCAGTGCTCCTGATGGATGTTACTCACAGGTACTACACCTCTAGCCCACGTCCTACCTAGTGTGTCAGTGTATTACTCCAGTGCTCCTGATGGATGTTACTCACAGGTACTATACCTCTAGCCCACGTCCTACCTAGTGTGTCAGTGTATTACTCCAGTGCTCCTAATGGATGTTACTCACAGGTCCTATACCTCTAGCCCACGTCCTACCTAGTGTGTCAGTGTATTACTCCAGTGCTCCTGATGGATGTTACTCACAGGTACTATACCTCTAGCCCACGTCCTACCTAGTGTGTCAGTGTATTACTCCAGTGCTCCTGATGGATGTTACTCACAGGTACTATACCTCTAGCCCACGTCCTACCTAGTGTGTCAGTGTATTACTGCAGTGCTCCTAATGGATGTTACTCACAGGTACTACACCTCTAGCCCACGGCCTACCTAGTGTGTCAGTGTATTACTCCAGTGCTCCTGATGGACGTTACTCACAGGTACTACACCTCTAGCCCACGTCCTACCTAGTGTGTCAGTGTATTACTGCAGTGCTCCTAATGGATGTTATTCACAGGTACTATACCTCTAGCCCAGGTCCTACCTAGTGTGTCAGTGTATTACTCCAGTGCTCCTGATGGATGTTACTCACAGGTACTATACCTCTAGCCCACGTCCTACCTAGTGTGTCAGTGTATTACTGCAGTGCTCCTAATGGATGTTACTCACAGGTACTATACCTCTAGCCCACGTCCTACCTAGTGTGTCAGTGTATTACTCCAGTGCTCCTGATGGATGTTACTCACAGGTACTACACCTCTAGCCCACCTCCTACCTAGTGTGTCAGTGTATTACTCCAGTGCTCCTGATGGATGTTACTCACAGGTACTATACCTCTAGCCCACGTCCTACCTAGTGTGTCAGTGTATTACTCCAGTGCTCCTGATGGATGTTACTCACAGGTACTATACCTCTAGCCCACGTCCTAACTAGTGTGTCAGTGTATTACTGCAGTGCTCCTGATGGATGTTACTCACAGGTACTATACCTCTAGCCCACGTCCTACCTAGTGTGTCAGTGTATTACGTCAGTGCTCCTGATGGATGTTACTCACAGTTACTATACCTCTAGCCCACGTCCTACCTAGTGTGTCAGTGTATTACTCCAGTGCTCCTGATGGATGTTACTCACAGGTACTATACCTCTAGCCCACTTCCTACCTAGTGTGTCAGTGTATTACTCCAGTGCTCCTGATGTATGTTTCTTACAGGTACTATACCTCTAGCACACGTCCTACCTAGTGTGTCAGTGTATTACTCCAGTGCTCCTGATGGATGTTACTCACAGGTACTATACCTCTAGCCCACGTCCTACCTAGTGTGTCAGTGTATTACTCCAGTGCTCCTGATGGATGTTACTCACAGGTACTATACCTCTAGCCCACGTCCTACCTAGTGTGTCAGTGTATTACTCCAGTGTTCCTAATGGATGTTACTCACAGGTACTATACCTCTAGCCCACGTCCTACCTAGTGTGTCAGTGTATTACTCCAGTGCTCCTAATGGATGTTACTCACAGGTACTATACCTCTAGCCCACGTCCTACCTAGTGTGTCAGTGTATTACTCTAGAGCTCCTAATGGATGTTACTCACAGGTACTATACCTCTAGCCCAGGTCCTACCTAGTGTGTCAGTGTATTACTCCAGTGCACCTGATGTATGTTTCTTACAGGTACTATACCTCTAGCCCACGTCCTACCTAGTGTGTCAGTGTATTACTCCAGCGCTCCTGATGGATGTTACTCACAGGTACTATACCTCTAGCCCACGTCCTACCTAGTGTGTCAGTGTATTACTGCAGTGCTCCTGATGGATGTTAATCACAGGTACTATACCTCTAGCCCACGTCCTACCTAGTGTGTCAGTGTATTACTCCAGTGCTCCTGATGGATGTTACTCACAGATACTATACATCTAGCCCACGTCCTAACTACTGTGTCAGTGTATTACTCCAGTGCTCCTAATGGATGTTACTCACAGGTACTACACCTCTAGCCCACGGCCTACCTAGTGTGTCAGTGTATTACTGCAGTGCTCCTAATGGATGTTATTCACAGGTACTATACCTCTAGCCCAGGTACTACCTAGTGTGTCAGTGTATTACTCCAGTGCTCCTGATGGATGTTACTCACAGGTACTATACCTCTAGCCCACGTCCTACCTAGTGTGTCAGTGTATTACTGCAGTGCTCCTAATGGATGTTACTCACAGGTACTACACCTCTAGCCCACGGCCTACCTAGTGTGTCAGTGTATTACTCCAGTGCTCCTGATGGATGTTACTCACAGGTACTACACCTCTAGCCCACGTCCTACCTAGTGTGTCAGTGTATTACTGCAGTGCTCCTAATGGATGTTATTCACAGGTACTATACCTCTAGCCCAGATCCTACCTAGTGTGTCAGTGTATTACTCCAGTGCTCCTAATGGATGTTACTCACAGGTACTATACCTCTAGCCCACGTCCTACCTAGTGTGTCAGTGTATTACCGCAGTGCTCCTAATGGATGTTACTCACAGGTACTATACCTCTAGCCCACGTCCTACCTAGTGTGTCAGTGTATTACCCCAGTGCTCCTGATGGATGTTACTCACAGGTACTATACCTCTAGCCCACGTCCTACCTAGTGTGTCAGTGTATTACTCCAGTGCTCCTGATGGATGTTACTCACAGGTACTATACCTCTAGCCCACGTCCTACCTAGTGTGTCAGTGTATTACTGCAGTGCTCCTAATGGATGTTACTCACAGGTACTATACCTCTAGCCCACGTCCTACCTAGTGTGTCAGTGTATTACTCCAGTGCTCCTGATGGATGTTACTCACAGGTACTACACCTCTATCCCACGTCCTACCTAGTGTGTCAGTGTATTACTCCAGTGCTCCTGATGGATGTTACTCACAGGTACTACACCTCTAGCCCACGTCCTACCTAGTGTGTCAGTGTATTACTCCAGTGCTCCTAATGGATGTTACTCACAGGTACTATACCTCTAGCCCACGTCCTACCTAGTGTGTCAGTGTATTACTCCAGTGCTCCTGATGGATGTTACTCACAGGTACTATACCTCTAGCCCACGTCCTACCTAGTGTGTCAGTGTATTACCCCAGTGCTCCTGATGGATGTTACTCACAGGTACTACACCTCTAGCCCACGTCCTACCTAGTGTGTCAGTGTATTACTCCAGTGCTCCTGATGGATGTTACTCACAGGTACTATACCTCTAGCCCACGTCCTACCTAGTGTGTCAGTGTATTACTGCAGTGCTCCTAATGGATGTTACTCACAGGTACTATACCTCTAGCCCACGTCCTACCTAGTGTGTCAGTGTATTACTCCAGTGCTCCTGATGGATGTTACTCACAGGTACTACACCTCTATCCCACGTCCTACCTAGTGTGTCAGTGTATTACTCCAGTGCTCCTGATGGATGTTACTCACAGGTACTACACCTCTAGCCCACGTCCTACCTAGTGTGTCAGTGTATTACTCCAGTGCTCCTAATGGATGTTACTCACAGGTACTATTCCTCTAGCCCACGTCCTACCTAGTGTGTCGGTGTATTACTCCAGTGCTCCTGATGGATGTTACTCACAGGTACTATACCTCTAGCCCACGTCCTACCTAGTGTGTCAGTGTATTACTGCAGTGCTCCTAATGGATGTTACTCACAGGTACTACACCTCTAGCCCACGGCCTACCTAGTGTGTCAGTGTATTACTCCAGTGCTCCTGATGGATGTTACTCACAGGTACTACACCTCTAGCCCACGTCCTACCTAGTGTGTCAGTGTATTACTCCAGTGCTCCTGATGGATGTTACTCACAGGTACTACACCTCTAGCCCACGTCCTACCTAGTGTGTCAGTGTATTACCCCAGTGCTCCTAATGGATGTTACTCACAGGTACTATACCTCTAGCCAACGTCCTACCTAGTGTGTCAGTGTATTACTCTAGAGCTCCTCATGGATGTTACTCACAGGTACTACACCTCTAGCCCACGTCCTACCTAGTGTGTCAGTGTATTACTCCAGTGCTCCTGATGGATGTTACTCACAGGTACTATACCTCTAGCCCACATCCTACCTAGTGTGTCAGTGTATTACTGCAGTGCTCCTAATGGATGTTACTCACAGGTACTATACCTCTAGCCCACGTCCTACCTAGTGTGTCAGTGTATTACTCCAGTGCTCCTGATGTATGTTTCTCACAGGTACTATACCTTTAGCCCACGTCCTACCTAGTGTGTCAGTGTATTACTCCAGTGCTCCTGATGGATGTTACTCACAGGTACTATACCTCTAGCCCACGTCCTACCTAGTGTGTCAGTGTATTACTCTAGAGCTCCTCATGGATGTTACTCACAGGTACTACACCTCTAGCCCACGTCCTACCAAGTGTGTCAGTGTATTACTCCAGTGCTCCTGATGGATGTTACTTACAGGTACTATACCTCTAGCCCACATCCTACCTAGTGTGTCAGTGTATTACTGCAGTGCTCCTAATGGATGTTACTCACAGGTACTATACCTCTAGCCCACGTCCTACCTAGTGTGTCAGTGTATTACTCCAGTGCTCCTGATGGATGTTACTCACAGGTACTATACCTCTAGCCCACGTCCTACCTAGTGTGTCAGTGTATTACTCCAGTGCTCCTGATGGATGTTACTCACAGGTACTATACCTCTAGCCCACGTCCTACCTAGTGTGTCAGTGTATTACTCCAGTGCTCCTGATGGATGTTACTCACAGGTACTATACCTCTAGCCCACGTCCTACCTAGTGTGTCAGTGTATTACTGCAGTGCTCCTAATGGATGTTACTCACAGGTACTATACCTCTAGCACACGTCCTACCTACTGTGTCAGTGTAGTACTCCAGTGCTCCTGATGGATGTTACTCACAGGTACTATACCTCTAGCCCACGTCCTACCTAGTGTGTCAGTGTATTACTCCAGTGCTCCTGATGGATGTTACTCACAGGTACTATACCTCTAGCCCACGTCATACCTAGTGTGTCAGTGTATTACTCCAGTGCTCCTAATGGATGTTACTCACAGGTACTATACCTCTAGCCCACGTCCTACCTAGTGTGTCAGTGTATTACTCCAGTGCTCCTGACGGATGTTACTCACAGGTACTACACCTCTAGCCCACCTCCTACCTAGTGTGTCAGTGTATTACTCCAGTGCTCCTGATGGATGTTACTCACAGGTACTATACCTCTAGCCCACGTCCTACCTAGTGTGTCAGTGTATTACTCCAGTGCTCCTGATGGATGTTACTCACAGGTACTATACCTCTAGCCCACGTCCTACCTAGTGTGTCAGTGTATTACTCCAGTGCTCCTAATGGATGTTACTCACAGGTACTATACCTCTAGCCCACGTCCTACCTAGTGTGTCAGTGTATTACTCCAGTGCTCCTGATGGATGTTACTCACAGGTACTATACCTCTAGCCCACGTCCTACCTAGTGTGTCAGTGTATTACTCCAGTGCTCCTGATGGATGTTACTCACAGGTACTATACCTCTAGCCCACGTCCTACCTAGTGTGTCAGTGTATTACTGCAGTGCTCCTAATGGATGTTACTCACAGGTACTACACCTCTAGCCCACGGCCTACCTAGTGTGTCAGTGTATTACTCCAGTGCTCCTGATGGATGTTACTCACAGGTACTACACCTCTAGCCCACGTCCTACCTAGTGTGTCAGTGTATTACTGCAGTGCTCCTAATGGATGTTATTCACAGGTACTATACCTCTAGCCCAGGTCCTACCTAGTGTGTCAGTGTATTACTCCAGTGCTCCTGATGGATGTTACTCACAGGTACTATACCTCTAGCCCACGTCCTACCTAGTGTGTCAGTGTATTACTGCAGTGCTCCTAATGGATGTTACTCACAGGTACTATACCTCTAGCCCACGTCCTACCTAGTGTGTCAGTGTATTACTCCAGTGCTCCTGATGGATGTTACTCACAGGTACTACACCTCTAGCCCACCTCCTACCTAGTGTGTCAGTGTATTACTCCAGTGCTCCTGATGGATGTTATTCACAGGTACTATACCTCTAGCCCACGTCCTACCTAGTGTGTCAGTGTATTACTTCAGTGCTCCTGATGGATGTTACTCACAGGTACTATACCTCTAGCCCACGTCCTACCTAGTGTGTCAGTGTATTACCGCAGTGCTCCTAATGGATGTTACTCACAGGTACTATACCTCTAGCCCACGTCCTACCTAGTGTGTCAGTGTATTACCCCAGTGCTCCTGATGGATGTTACTCACAGGTACTATACCTCTAGCCCACGTCCTACCTAGTGTGTCAGTGTATTACTCCAGTGCTCCTGATGGATGTTACTCACAGGTACTATACCTCTAGCCCACGTCCTACCTAGTGTGTCAGTGTATTACTGCAGTGCTCCTAATGGATGTTACTCACAGGTACTATACCTCTAGCCCACGTCCTACCTAGTGTGTCAGTGTATTACTCCAGTGCTCCTGATGGATGTTACTCACAGGTACTACACCTCTATCCCACGTCCTACCTAGTGTGTCAGTGTATTACTCCAGTGCTCCTGATGGATGTTACTCACAGGTACTACACCTCAAGCCCACGTCCTACCTAGTGTGTCAGTGTATTACTCCAGTGCTCCTAATGGATGTTACTCACAGGTACTATACCTCTAGCCCACGTCCTACCTAGTGTGTCAGTGTATTACTCCAGTGCTCCTGATGGATGTTACTCACAGGTACTATACCTCTAGCCCACGTCCTACCTAGTGTGTCAGTGTATTACCCCAGTGCTCCTGATGAATGTTACTCACAGGTACTTCACCTCTAGCCCACGTCCTACCTAGTGTGTCAGTGTATTACTCCAGTGCTCCTGATGGATGTTACTCACAGGTACTATACCTCTAGCCCACGTCCTACCTAGTGTGTCAGTGTATTACTGCAGTGCTCCTAATGGATGTTACTCACAGGTACTATACCTCTAGCCCACGTCCTACCTAGTGTGTCAGTGTATTACTCCAGTGCTCCTGATGGATGTTACTCACAGGTACTACACCTCTATCCCACGTCCTACCTAGTGTGTCAGTGTATTACTCCAGTGCTCCTGATGGATGTTACTCACAGGTACTACACCTCTAGCCCACGTCCTACCTAGTGTGTCAGTGTATTACTCCAGTGCTCCTAATGGATGTTACTCACAGGTACTATTCCTCTAGCCCACGTCCTACCTAGTGTGTCGGTGTATTACTCCAGTGCTCCTGATGGATGTTACTCACAGGTACTATACCTCTAGCCCACGTCCTACCTAGTGTGTCAGTGTATTACTGCAGTGCTCCTAATGGATGTTACTCACAGGTACTACACCTCTAGCCCACGGCCTACCTAGTGTGTCAGTGTATTACTCCAGTGCTCCTGATGGATGTTACTCACAGGTACTACACCTCTAGCCCACGTCCTACCTAGTGTGTCAGTGTATTACTCCAGTGCTCCTGATGGATGTTACTCACAGGTACTACACCTCTAGCCCACGTCCTACCTAGTGTGTCAGTGTATTACTGCAGTGCTCCTAATGGATGTTACTCACAGGTACTATACCTCTAGCCAACGTCCTACCTAGTGTGTCAGTGTATTACTGCAGTGCTCCTAATGGATGTTACTCACAGGTACTATACCTCTAGCACACGTCCTACCTACTGTGTCAGTGTAGTACTCCAGTGCTCCTGATGGATGTTACTCACAGGTACTATACCTCTAGCCCACGTACTATACCTCTAGCCCACGTCCTACCTAGTGTGTCAGTGTATTACTCCAGTGCTCCTGATGGATGTTACTCACAGGTACTATACCTCTAGCCCACGTCATACCTAGTGTGTCAGTGTATTACTGCAGTGCTCCTAATGTATGTTACTCACAGGTACTATACCTCTAGCCCACGTCCTACCTAGTGTGTCAGTGTATTACTCCAGTGCTCCTGACGGATGTTACTCACAGGTACTACACCTCTAGCCCACCTCCTACCTAGTGTGTCAGTGTATTACTCCAGTGCTCCTGATGGATGTTACTCACAGGTACTATACCTCTAGCCCACGTCCTACCTAGTGTGTCAGTGTATTACTCCAGTGCTCCTGATGGATGTTACTCACAGGTACTATACCTCTAGCCCACGTCCTACCTAGAGTGTCAGTGTATTACTGCAGTGCTCCTGATGGATGTTACTCACAGGTACTATACCTCTAGCCCACGTCCTACCTAGTGTGTCAGTGTATTACTCCAGTGCTCCTGATGGATGTTACTCACAGATACTATACATCTAGCCCACGTCCTAACTACTGTGTCAGTGTATTACTCCAGTGCTCCTAATGGATGTTACTCACAGGTACTACACCTCTAGCCCACGGCCTACCAAGTGTGTCAGTGTATTACTGCAGTGCTCCTAATGGATGTTATTCACAGGTACTATACCTCTAGCCCACGGCCTACCTAGTGTGTCAGTGTATTACTCCAGTGCTCCTGATGGATGTTACTCACAGGTACTACACCTCTAGCCCACGTCCTACCTAGTGTGTCAGTGTATTACTCCAGTGCTCCTGATGGATGTTACTCACAGGTACTACACCTCTAGCCCACGTCCTACCTAGTGTGTCAGTGTATTACCCCAGTGCTCCTAATGGATGTTACTCACAGGTACTATACCTCTAGCCCATGTCCTACCTAGTGTGTCAGTGTATTACTCCAGTGCTCCTGATGGATGTTACTCACAGGTACTACACCTCTAGCCCACCTCCTACCTAGTGTGTCAGTGTATTACTCCAGTGCTCCTGATGGATGTTACTCACAGGTACTATACCTCTAGCCCACGTCCTACCTAGTGTGTCAGTGTATTACTCCAGTGCTCCTGATGGATGTTACTCACAGGTACTATACCTCTAGCCCACGTCCTACCTAGTGTGTCAGTGTATTACCGCAGTGCTCCTAATGGATGTTACTCACAGGTACTATACCTCTAGCCCACGTCCTACCTAGTGTGTCAGGGTATTACCCCAGTGCTCCTGATGGATGTTACTCACAGGTACTACACCTCTAGCCCACGTCCTACCTAGTGTGTCAGTGTATTACTCCAGTGCTCCTGATGGATGTTACTCACAGTTACTATACCTCTAGCCCACGTCCTACCTAGTGTGTCAGTGTATTACTCCAGTGCTCCTGATGGATGTTACTCACAGGTACTATACCTCTAGCCCACGTCCTACCTAGTGTGTCAGTGTATTACTCCAGTGCTCCTGATGTATGTTTCTTACAGGTACTATACCTCTAGCCCACGTCCTACCTAGTGTGTCAGTGTATTACTCCAGTGCTCCTGATGGATGTTACTCACAGGTACTATACCTCTAGCCCACGTCCTACCTAGTGTGTCAGTGTATTACTCCAGTGTTCCTAATGGATGTTACTCACAGGTACTATACCTCTAGCCCACGTCCTACCTAGTGTGTCAGTGTATTACTCAAGTGCTCCTAATGGATGTTACTCACAGGTACTATACCTCTAGCCCACGTCCTACCTAGTGTGTCAGTGTATTAATCTAGAGCTCCTAATGGATGTTACTTACAGGTACTACACCTCTAGCCCACGTCCTACCTAGTGTGTCAGTGTATTACTCCAGTGCGCCTAATGGATGTTACTCACAGGTACTATACCTCTAGCCCACGTCCTACCTAGTGTGTCAGTGTATTACTCCAGTGCGCCTAATGGATGTTACTCACAGGTACTATACTTCTAGCCCACTTCCTCCCTAGTGTGTCAGTGTATTACTCCAGTGCGCCTAATGGATGTTACTCACAGGTACTATAACTCTAGCCCACGTCCTACCTAGTGTGTCAGTGTATTACTCCAGTGCTCCTGATGGATGTTACTCACAGGTACTACACCTCTAGCCCACGTCCTACCTAGTGTGTCAGTGTATTACTCCAGTGCTCCTAATGGATGTTACTTACAGGTACTATACCTCTAGCCCACGTCCTAACTAGTGTGTCAGTGTATTACTCCAGTGCTCCTGATGGATGTTACTCACAGGTACTACACCTCTAGCCCACGTCCTACCTAGTGTGTCAGTGTATTACCCCAGTGCTCCTAATGGATGTTACTCACAGGTACTATACCTCTAGCCCATGTCCTACCTAGTGTGTCAGTGTATTACGCCAGTGCTCCTGATGGATGTTACTCACAGTTACTATACCTCTAGCCCACGTCCTACCTAGTGTGTCAGTGTATTACTCCAGTGCTCCTGATGGATGTTACTCACAGGTACTATACCTCTAGCCCACGTCCTACCTAGTGTGTCAGTGTATTACTCCAGTGCTCCTGATGTATGTTTCTTACAGGTACTATACCTCTAGCCCACGTCCTATCTAGTGTGTCAGTGTATTACTCCAGTGCTCCTGATGGATGTTACTCACAGGTACTACACCTCTAGCCCACGTCCTACCTAGTGTGTCAGTGTATTACCCCAGTGCTCCTAATGGATGTTACTCACAGCTACTATACCTCTAGCCAACGTCCTACCTAGTGTGTCAGTGTATTACTCTAGAGCTCCTCATGGATGTTACTCACAGGTACTACACCTCTAGCCCATGTCCTACCTAGTGTGTCAGTGTATTACTCCAGTGCGCCTAATGGATGTTACTCACAGGTACTATACCTCTAGCCCACGTCCTACCTAGTGTGTCAGTGTATTACTCCAGTGCGCCTAATGGATGTTACTCACAGGTACTATACTTCTAGCCCACTTCCTCCCTAGTGTGTCAGTGTATTACTCCAGTGCGCATAATGGATGTTACTCACAGGTACTATACCTCTAGCCCACGTCCTACCTAGTGTGTCAGTGTATTACTCCAGTGCTCCTGATGGATGTTACTCACAGGTACTATACCTCTAGCCCACATCCTAACTAGTGTGTCAGTGTATTACTGCAGTGCTCCTGATGGATGTTACTCACAGGTACTATACCTCTAGCCCACGTCCTACCTAGTGTGTCAGTGTATTACTCCAGTGCTCCTGATGGATGTTACTCACAGATACTATACATCTAGCCCACGTCCTAACTACTGTGTCAGTGTATTACTCCAGTGCTCCTAATGGATGTTACTCACAGGTACTACACCTCTAGCCCACGGCCTACCTAGTGTGTCAGTGTATTACTGCAGTGCTCCTAATGGATGTTATTCACAGGTACTATACCTCTAGCCCACGGCCTACCTAGTGTGTCAGTGTATTACTCCAGTGCTCCTGATGGATGTTACTCACAGGTACTACACCTCTAGCCCACGTCCTACCTAGTGTGTCAGTGTATTACTCCAGTGCTCCTGATGGATGTTACTCACAGGTACTACACCTCTAGCCCACGTCCTACCTAGTGTGTCAGTGTATTACCCCAGTGCTCCTAATGGATGTTACTCACAGGTACTATACCTCTAGCCCATGTCCTACCTAGTGTGTCAGTGTATTACTCCAGTGCTCCTGATGGATGTTACTCACAGGTACTACACCTCTAGCCCACCTCCTACCTAGTGTGTCAGTGTATTACTCCAGTGCTCCTGATGGATGTTACTCACAGGTACTATACCTCTAGCCCACGTCCTACCTAGTGTGTCAGTGTATTACTCCAGTGCTCCTGATGGATGTTACTCACAGGTACTATACCTCTAGCCCACGTCCTACCTAGTGTGTCAGTGTATTACCGCAGTGCTCCTAATGGATGTTACTCACAGGTACTATACCTCTAGCCCACGTCCTACCTAGTGTGTCAGGGTATTACCCCAGTGCTCCTGATGGATGTTACTCACAGGTACTACACCTCTAGCCCACGTCCTACCTAGTGTGTCAGTGTATTACTCCAGTGCTCCTAATGGATGTTACTCACAGTTACTATACCTCTAGCCCACGTCCTACCTAGTGTGTCAGTGTATTACTCCAGTGCTCCTGATGGATGTTACTCACAGGTACTATACCTCTAGCCCACGTCCTACCTAGTGTGTCAGTGTATTACTCCAGTGCTCCTGATGGATGTTACTCACAGGTACTACACCTCTATCCCACGTCCTACCTAGTGTGTCAGTGTATTACTCCAGTGCTCCTGATGGATGTTACTCACAGGTACTACACCTCTATCCCACGTCCTACCTAGTGTGTCAGTGTATTACTCCAGTGCTCCTGATGGATGTTACTCACAGGTACTACACCTCTAGCCCACGTCCTACCTAGTGTGTCAGTGTATTACTCCAGTGCTCCTAATGGATGTTACTTACAGGTACTATACCTCTAGCCCACGTCCTACCTAGTGTGTCAGTGTTTACTCCAGTGCTCCTGATGGATGTTACTCACAGGTACTATACCTCTAGCCCACGTCCTACCTAGAGTGTCAGTGTATTACTCTAGAGCTCCTAATGGATGTTACTCACAGGTACTACACCTCTATCCCACGTCCTACCTAGTGTGTCAGTGTATTACTCCAGTGCTCCTGATGGATGTTACTCACAGGTACTACACCTCTAGCCCACGTCCTACCTAGTGTGTCAGTGTATTACTCCAGTGCTCCTAATGGATGTTACTTACAGGTACTATACCTCTAGCCCACGTCCTACCTAGTGTGTCAGTGTTTACTCCAGTGCTCCAGATGGATGTTACTCACAGGTACTATACCTCTAGCCCACGTCCTACCTAGAGTGTCAGTGTATTACTCTAGAGCTCCTAATGGATGTTACTCACAGGTACTATACTTCTAGCCCACTTCCTCCCTAGTGTGTCAGTGTATTACTCCAGTGCGCCTAATGGATGTTACTCACAGGTACTATACCTATAGCCCACGTCCTACCTAGTGTGTCAGTGTATTACTCCAGTGCGCCTAATGGATGTTACTCACAGGTACTATACTTCTAGCCTACTTCCTCCCTAGTGTGTCAGTGTATTACTCCAGTGCGCCTAATGGATGTTACTCACAGGTACTATACCTCTAGCCCACGTCCTACCTAGTGTGTCAGTGTATTACTGCAGTGCTCCTAATGGATGTTACTCACAGGTACTATACCTCTAGCCCACGTCCTACCTAGTGTGTCAGTGTATTACTTCAGTGCTCCTGATGGATGTTACTCACAGGTACTATACCTCTAGCTCACGTCCTAACTAGTGTGTCAGTGTATTACTTCAGTGCTCCTGATGGATGTTACTCACAGGTACTATACCTCTAGCTCACGTCCTAACTAGTGTGTCAGTGTATTACTTCAGTGCTCCTGATGGATGTTACTCACAGGTACTATACCTCTAGCCCACGTCCTAACTAGTGTGTCAGTGTATTACTGCAGTGCTAATGATGGATGTTACTCACAGGTACTATACCTCTAGCCCACGGCCTACCTAGTGTGTCAGTGTATTACTGCAGTGCTCCTAATGGATGTTATTCACAGGTACTATACCTCTAGCCCACGGCCTACCTAGTGTGTCAGTGTATTACTCCAGTGCTCCTGATGGATGTTACTCACAGGTACTACACCTCTAGCCCACCTCCTACCTAGTGTGTCAGTGTATTACTCCAGTGCTCCTGATGGATGTTACTCACAGGTACTATACCTCTAGCCCACGTCCTACCTAGTGTGTCAGTGTATTACTCCAGTGCTCCTGATGGATGTTACTCACAGGTACTATACCTCTAGCCCACGTCCTACCTAGTGTGTCAGTGTATTACCGCAGTGCTCCTAATGGATGTTACTCACAGGTACTATACCTCTAGCCCACGTCCTACCTAGTGTGTCAGGGTATTACCCCAGTGCTCCTGATGGATGTTACTCATAGGTACTACACCTCTAGCCCACGTCCTACCTAGTGTGTCAGTGTATTACTCCAGTGCTCCTGATGGATGTTACTCACAGTTACTATACCTCTAGCCCACGTCCTACCTAGTGTGTCAGTGTATTACTCCAGTGCTCCTGATGGATGTTACTCACAGGTACTATACCTCTAGCCCACGTCCTACCTAGTGTGTCAGTGTATTACTCCAGTGCTCCTGATGTATGTTTCTTACAGGTACTATACCTCTAGCCCACGTCCTACCTAGTGTGTCAGTGTATTACTGCAGTGCTCCTAATGGATGTTACTCACAGGTACTATACCTCTAGCCCACGTCCTACCTAGTGTGTCAGTGTATTACTCCAGTGCTCCTGATGGATGTTACTCACAGGTACTACACCTCTATCCCACGTCCTACCTAGTGTGTCAGTGTATTACTCCAGTGCTCCTGATGGATGTTACTCACAGGTACTACACCTCTAGCCCACGTCCTACCTAGTGTGTCAGTGTATTACTCCAGTGCTCCTAATGGATGTTACTTACAGGTACTATACCTCTAGCCCACGTCCTACCTAGTGTGTCAGTGTTTACTCCAGTGCTCCTGATGGATGTTACTCACAGGTACTATACCTCTAGCCCACGTCCTACCTAGAGTGTCAGTGTATTACTCTAGAGCTCCTAATGGATGTTACTCACAGGTACTACACCTCTATCCCACGTCCTACCTAGTGTGTCAGTGTATTACTCCAGTGCTCCTGATGGATGTTACTCACAGGTACTACACCTCTAGCCCACGTCCTACCTAGTGTGTTAGTGTATTACTCCAGTGCTCCTAATGGATGTTACTTACAGGTACTATACCTCTAGCCCACGTCCTACCTAGTGTGTCAGTGTTTACTCCAGTGCTCCTGATGGATGTTACTCACAGGTACTATACCTCTAGCCCACGTCCTACCTAGAGTGTCAGTGTATTACTCTAGAGCTCCTAATGGATGTTACTCACAGGTACTATACTTCTAGTCCACTTCCTCCCTAGTGTGTCAGTGTATTACTCCAGTGCGCCTAATGGATGTTACTCACAGGTACTATACCTCTAGCCCACGTCCTACCTAGTGTGTCAGTGTATTACTCCAGTGCGCCTAATGGATGTTACTCACAGGTACTATACTTCTAGCCTACTTCCTCCCTAGTGTGTCAGTGTATTACTCCAGTGCGCCTAATGGATGTTACTCACAGGTACTATACCTCTAGCCCACGTCCTATCTAGTGTGTCAGTGTATTACTGCAGTGCTCCTAATGGATGTTACTCACAGGTACTATACCTCTAGCCCACGTCCTACCTAGTGTGTCAGTGTATTACTTCAGTGCTCCTGATGGATGTTACTCACAGGTACTATACCTCTAGCCCACGTCCTAACTAGTGTGTCAGTGTATTACTTCAGTGCTCCTGATGGATGTTACTCACAGGTACTATACCTCTAGCCCACGTCCTAACTAGTGTGTCAGTGTATTACTGCAGTGCTCCTGATGGATGTTACTCACAGGTACTATACCTCTAGCCCACGTCCTAACTAGTGTGTCAGTGTATTACTGCAGTGCTCCTGATGGATGTTACTCACAGGTACTATACCTCTAGCCCAACGTCCTACCTAGTGTGTCAGTGTATTACGCCAGTGCTCCTGATGGATGTTACTCACAGTTACTATACCTCTAGCCCACGTCCTACCTAGTGTGTCAGTGTATTACTCCAGTGCTCCTGATGGATGTTACTCACAGGTACTATACCTCTAGCCCACGTCCTACCTAGTGTGTCAGTGTATTACTCCAGTGCTCCTGATGTATGTTTCTTACAGGTACTAGACCTCTAGCCCACGTCCTACCTAGTGTGTCAGTGTATTACTCTAGAGCTCCTCATGGATGTTACTCACAGGTACTACACCTCTAGCCCATGTCCTACCTAGTGTGTCAGTGTATTACTCCAGTGCGCCTAATGGATGTTACTCACAGGTACTATACCTCTAGCCCACGTCCTACCTAGTGTGTCAGTGTATTACTCCAGTGCGCCTAATGGATGTTACTCACAGGTACTATACTTCTAGCCCACTTCCTCCCTAGTGTGTCAGTGTATTACTCCAGTGCGCATAATGGATGTTACTCACAGGTACTATACCTCTAGCCCACGTCCTACCTAGTGTGTCAGTGTATTACTCCAGTGCTCCTGATGGATGTTACTCACAGGTACTATACCTCTAGCCCACGTCCTAACTAGTGTGTCAGTGTATTACTGCAGTGCTCCTGATGGATGTTACTCACAGGTACTATACCTCTAGCCCACGTCCTACCTAGTGTGTCAGTGTATTACTCCAGTGCTCCTGATGGATGTTACTCACAGATACTATACATCTAGCCCACGTCCTAACTACTGTGTCAGTGTATTACTCCAGTGCTCCTAATGGATGTTACTCACAGGTACTACACCTCTAGCCCACGGCCTACCTAGTGTGTCAGTGTATTACTGCAGTGCTCCTAATGGATGTTATTCACAGGTACTATACCTCTAGCCCACGGCCTACCTAGTGTGTCAGTGTATTACTCCAGTGCTCCTGATGGATGTTACTCACAGGTACTACACCTCTAGCCCACGTCCTACCTAGTGTGTCAGTGTATTACTCCAGTGCTCCTGATGGATGTTACTCACAGGTACTACACCTCTAGCCCACGTCCTACCTAGTGTGTCAGTGTATTACCCCAGTGCTCCTAATGGATGTTACTCACAGGTACTATACCTCTAGCCCATGTCCTACCTAGTGTGTCAGTGTATTACTCCAGTGCTCCTGATGGATGTTACTCACAGGTACTACACCTCTAGCCCACGTCCTACCTAGTGTGTCAGTGTATTACTCCAGTGCTCCTGATGGTTGTTACTCACAGGTACTATACCTCTAGCCCACGTCCTACCTAGTGTGTCAGTGTATTACTCCAGTGCTCCTGATGGATGTTACTCACAGGTACTATACCTCTAGCCCACGTCCTACCTAGTGTGTCAGTGTATTACCGCAGTGCTCCTAATGGATGTTACTCACAGGTACTATACCTCTAGCCCACGTCCTACCTAGTGTGTCAGGGTATTACCCCAGTGCTCCTGATGGATGTTACTCACAGGTACTACACCTCTAGCCCACGTCCTACCTAGTGTGTCAGTGTATTACTCCAGTGCTCCTGATGGATGTTACTCACAGTTACTATACCTCTAGCCCACGTCCTACCTAGTGTGTCAGTGTATTACTCCAGTGCTCCTGATGGATGTTACTCACAGGTACTATACCTCTAGCCCACGTCCTACCTAGTGTGTCAGTGTATTACTCCAGTGCTCCTGATGGATGTTACTCACAGGTACTACACCTCTATCCCACGTCCTACCTAGTGTGTCAGTGTATTACTCCAGTGCTCCTGATGGATGTTACTCACAGGTACTACACCTCTATCCCACGTCCTACCTAGTGTGTCAGTGTATTACTCCAGTGCTCCTGATGGATGTTACTCACAGGTACTACACCTCTAGCCCACGTCCTACCTAGTGTGTCAGTGTATTACTCCAGTGCTCCTAATGGATGTTACTTACAGGTACTATACCTCTAGCCCACGTCCTACCTAGTGTGTCAGTGTTTACTCCAGTGCTCCTGATGGATGTTACTCACAGGTACTATACCTCTAGCCCACGTCCTACCTAGAGTGTCAGTGTATTACTCTAGAGCTCCTAATGGATGTTACTCACAGGTACTACACCTCTATCCCACGTCCTACCTAGTGTGTCAGTGTATTACTCCAGTGCTCCTGATGGATGTTACTCACAGGTACTACACCTCTAGCCCACGTCCTACCTAGTGTGTCAGTGTATTACTCCAGTGCTCCTAATGGATGTTACTTACAGGTACTATACCTCTAGCCCACGTCCTACCTAGTGTGTCAGTGTTTACTCCAGTGCTCCTGATGGATGTTACTCACAGGTACTATACCTCTAGCCCACGTCCTACCTAGATTGTCAGTGTATTACTCTAGAGCTCCTAATGGATGTTACTCACAGGTACTATACTTCTAGCCCACTTCCTCCCTAGTGTGTCAGTGTATTACTCCAGTGCGCCTAATGGATGTTACTCACAGGTACTATACCTATAGCCCACGTCCTACCTAGTGTGTCAGTGTATTACTCCAGTGCGCCTAATGGATGTTACTCACAGGTACTATACTTCTAGCCTACTTCCTCCCTAGTGTGTCAGTGTATTACTCCAGTGCGCCTAATGGATGTTACTCACAGGTACTATACCTCTAGCCCACGTCCTACCTAGTGTGTCAGTGTATTACTGCAGTGCTCCTAATGGATGTTACTCACAGGTACTATACCTCTAGCCCACGTCCTACCTAGTGTGTCAGTGTATTACTTCAGTGCTCCTGATGGATGTTACTCACAGGTACTATACCTCTAGCTCACGTCCTAACTAGTGTGTCAGTGTATTACTTCAGTGCTCCTGATGGATGTTACTCACAGGTACTATACCTCTAGCCCACGTCCTAACTAGTGTGTCAGTGTATTACTGCAGTGCTAATGATGGATGTTACTCACAGGTACTATACCTCTAGCCCACGGCCTACCTAGTGTGTCAGTGTATTACTGCAGTGCTCCTAATGGATGTTATTCACAGGTACTATACCTCTAGCCCACGGCCTACCTAGTGTGTCAGTGTATTACTCCAGTGCTCCTGATGGATGTTACTCACAGGTACTACACCTCTAGCCCATGTCCTACCTAGTGTGTCAGTGTATTACTCCAGTGCTCCTGATGGATGTTACTCACAGGTACTACACCTCTAGCCCACCTCCTACCTAGTGTGTCAGTGTATTACTCCAGTGCTCCTGATGGATGTTACTCACAGGTACTATACCTCTAGCCCACGTCCTACCTAGTGTGTCAGTGTATTACTCCAGTGCTCCTGATGGATGTTACTCACAGGTACTATACCTCTAGCCCACGTCCTACCTAGTGTGTCAGTGTATTACCGCAGTGCTCCTAATGGATGTTACTCACAGGTACTATACCTCTAGCCCACGTCCTACCTAGTGTGTCAGGGTATTACCCCAGTGCTCCTGATGGATGTTACTCACAGGTACTACACCTCTAGCCCACGTCCTACCTAGTGTGTCAGTGTATTACTCCAGTGCTCCTGATGGATGTTACTCACAGTTACTATACCTCTAGCCCACGTCCTACCTAGTGTGTCAGTGTATTACTCCAGTGCTCCTGATGGATGTTACTCACAGGTACTATACCTCTAGCCCACGTCCTACCTAGTGTGTCAGTGTATTACTCCAGTGCTCCTGATGTATGTTTCTTACAGGTACTATACCTCTAGCCCACGTCCTACCTAGTGTGTCAGTGTATTACTGCAGTGCTCCTAATGGATGTTACTCACAGGTACTATACCTCTAGCCCACGTCCTACCTAGTGTGTCAGTGTATTACTCCAGTGCTCCTGATGGATGTTACTCACAGGTACTACACCTCTATCCCATGTCCTACCTAGTGTGTCAGTGTATTACTCCAGTGCTCCTGATGGATGTTACTCACAGGTACTACACCTCTAGCCCACGTCCTACCTAGTGTGTCAGTGTATTACTCCAGTGCTCCTAATGGATGTTACTTACAGGTACTATACCTCTAGCCCACGTCCTACCTAGTGTGTCAGTGTTTACTCCAGTGCTCCTGATGGATGTTACTCACAGGTACTATACCTCTAGCCCACGTCCTACCTAGAGTGTCAGTGTATTACTCTAGAGCTCCTAATGGATGTTACTCACAGGTACTACACCTCTATCCCACGTCCTACCTAGTGTGTCAGTGTATTACTCCAGTGCTCCTGATGGATGTTACTCACAGGTACTACACCTCTAGCCCACGTCCTACCTTGTGTGTTAGTGTATTACTCCAGTGCTCCTAATGGATGTTACTTACAGGTACTATACCTCTAGCCCACGTCCTACCTAGTGTGTCAGTGTTTACTCCAGTGCTCCTGATGGATGTTACTCACAGGTACTATACCTCTAGCCCACGTCCTACCTAGAGTGTCAGTGTATTACTCTAGAGCTCCTAATGGATGTTACTCACAGGTACTATACTTCTAGTCCACTTCCTCCCTAGTGTGTCAGTGTATTACTCCAGTGCGCCTAATGGATGTTACTCACAGGTACTATACCTCTAGCCCACGTCCTACCTAGAGTGTCAGTGTATTACTCCAGTGCGCCTAATGGATGTTACTCACAGGTACTATACTTCTAGCCTACTTCCTCCCTAGTGTGTCAGTGTATTACTCCAGTGCGCCTAATGGATGTTACTCACAGGTACTATACCTCTAGCCCACGTCCTACCTAGTGTGTCAGTGTATTACTGCAGTGCTCCTAATGGATGTTACTCACAGGTACTATACCTCTAGCCCACGTCCTACCTAGTGTGTCAGTGTATTACTTCAGTGCTCCTGATGGATGTTACTCACAGGTACTATACCTCTAGCCCACGTCCTAACTAGTGTGTCAGTGTATTACTTCAGTGCTCCTGATGGATGTTACTCACAGGTACTATACCTCTAGCCCACGTCCTAACTAGTGTGTCAGTGTATTACTGCAGTGTTCCTGATGGATGTTACTCACAGGTACTATACCTCTAGCCCACGTCCTAACTAGTGTGTCAGTGTATTACTGCAGTGCTCCTGATGGATGTTACTCACAGGTACTATACCTCTAGCCCACGTCCTACCTAGTGTGTCAGTGTATTACGCCAGTGCTCCTGATGGATGTTACTCACAGTTACTATACCTCTAGCCCACGTCCTACCTAGTGTGTCAGTGTATTACTCCAGTGCTCCTGATGGATGTTACTCACAGGTACTATACCTCTAGCCCACGTCCTACCTAGTGTGTCAGTGTATTACTCCAGTGCTCCTGATGGATGTTACTCACAGGTACTAGACCTCTAGCCCACGTCCTACCTAGTGTGTCAGTGTATTACTCCAGTGTTCCTAATGGATGTTACTCACAGGTACTATACCTCTAGCCCACGTCCTACCTAGTGTGTCAGTGTATTACTCTAGAGCTCCTAATGGATGTTACTCACAGGTACTATACCTCTAGCCCACGTCCTACCTAGTGTGTCAGTGTATTACGCCAGTGCTCCTGATGGATGTTACTCACAGGTACTATACCTCTAGCCCACGTCCTACCTAGTGTGTCAGTGTATTACTCCAGTGCTCCTGATGGATGTTACTTACAGGTACTATACCTCTAGCCCACGTCCTACCTAGTGTGTCAGTGTATTACTCCAGTGCTCCTGATGGATGTTACTCACAGGTACTATACCTCTAGCCCACGTCCTACCTAGTGTGTCAGTGTATTACTCCAGTGTTCCTAATGGATGTTACTCACAGGTACTATACCTCTAGCCCACGTCCTACCTAGTGTGTCAGTGTATTACTCTAGAGCTCCTAATGGATGGTACTCACAGGTACTATACCTCTAGCCCACGTCCTACCTAGTGTGTCAGTGTATTACTCCAGCGCTCCTGATGGATGTTACTCACAGGTACTATACCTCTAGCCCACGTCCTACCTAGTGTGTCAGTGTATTACTCTAGAGCTCCTAATGGATGTTACTCACAGGTACTATACCTCTAGCCCACGTCCTACCTAGTGTGTCAGTGTATTACTCTAGAGCTCCTAATGGATGGTACTCACAGGTACTATACCTCTAGCCCACGTCCTACCTAGTGTGTCAGTGTATTACTCCAGTGCTCCTGATGGATGTTACTCACAGGTACTATACCTCTAGCCCACATCCTACCTAGTGTGTCAGTGTATTACTGCAGTGCTCCTAATGGATGTTACTCACAGGTACTATACCTCTAGCCCACGTCCTACCTAGTGTGTCAGTGTATTACTCCAGTGCTCCTGATGGATGTTACTCACAGATACTATACATCTAGCCCACGTCCTAACTACTGTGTCAGTGTATTACCCCAGTGCTCCTGATGGATGTTACTCACAGGTACTACACCTCTAGCCCACGTCCTACCTAGTGTGTCAGTGTATTACTCCAGTGCTCCTGATGGATGTTACTCACAGTTACTATACCTCTAGCCCACGTCCTACCTAGTGTGTCAGTGTATTACTCCAGTGCTCCTGATGGATGTTACTCACAGGTACTATACCTCTAGCCCACGTCCTACCTAGTGTGTCAGTGTATTACTCCAGTGCTCCTGATGTATGTTTCTTACAGGTACTATACCTCTAGCCCACGTCCTACCTAGTGTGTCAGTGTATTACTCCAGTGCTCCTGATGGATGTTATTCACAGGTACTATACCTCTAGCCCACGTCCTACCTAGTGTGTCAGTGTATTACTCCAGTGCTCCTGATGGATGTTACTCACAGGTACTATACCTCTTGCCCACGTCCTACCTAGTGTGTCAGTGTATTACTCCAGTGTTCCTAATGGATGTTACTCACAGGTACTATACCTCTAGCCCACGTCCTACCTAGTGTGTCAGTGTATTACTCCAGTGCTCCTAATGGATGTTACTCACAGGTACTATACCTCTAGCCCACGTCCTACCTAGTGTGTCAGTGTATTACTCCAGTGCGCCTAATGGATGTTACTCACAGGTACTATACCTCTAGCCCACGTCCTACCTAGTGTGTCAGTGTATTACTCCAGTGCGCCTAATGGATGTTACTCACAGGTACTATACTTCTAGCCCACTTCCTCCCTAGAGTGTCAGTGTATTACTCCAGTGCGCCTAATGGATGTTACTCACAGGTACTATACCTCTAGCCCACGTCCTACCTAGTGTGTCAGTGTATTACTGCAGTGCTCCTAATGGATGTTACTCACAGGTACTATACCTCTAGCCCACGTCCTACCTAGTGTGTCAGTGTATTACTCCAGTGCTCCTGATGGATGTTACTCACAGGTACTACACCTCTATCCCACGTCCTACCTAGTGTGTCAGTGTATTACTCCAGTGCTCCTGATGGATGTTACTCACAGGTACTACACCTCTAGCCCACGTCCTACCTAGTGTGTCAGTGTATTACTCCAGTGCTCCTAATGGATGTTACTTACAGGTACTATACCTCTAGCCCACGTCCTAACTAGTGTGTCAGTGTATTACTCCAGTGCTCCTGATGGATGTTACTCACAGGTACTACACCTCTAGCCCACGTCCTACCTAGTGTGTCAGTGTATTACTCCAGTGCTCCTGATGGATGTTACTCACAGGTACTACACCTCTAGCCCACGTCCTACCTAGTGTGTCAGTGTATTACCCCAGTGCTCCTAATGGATGTTACTCACAGGTACTATACCTCTAGCCCATGTCCTACCTAGTGTGTCAGTGTATTACGCCAGTGCTCCTAATGGATGTTACTCACAGGTACTATACCTCTAGCCCACGTCCTACCTAGTGTGTCAGTGTATTACTCCAGTGCTCCTGATGGATGTTACTCACAGGTACTACACCTCTATCCCACGTCCTACCTAGTGTGTCAGTGTATTACTCCAGTGCTCCTGATGGATGTTACTCACAGGTACTACACCTCTAGCCCACGTCCTACCTAGTGTGTCAGTGTATTACTCCAGTGCTCCTAATGGATGTTACTTACAGGTACTATACCTCTAGCCCACGTCCTAACTAGTGTGTCAGTGTATTACTCCAGTGCTCCTGATGGATGTTACTCACAGGTACTACACCTCTAGCCCACGTCCTACCTAGTGTGTCAGTGTATTACTCCAGTGCTCCTAATGGATGTTACTTACAGGTACTATACCTCTAGCCCACGTCCTACCTAGTGTGTCAGTGTTTACTCCAGTGCTCCTGATGGATGTTACTCACAGGTACTATACCTCTAGCCCACGTCCTACCTAGATTGTCAGTGTATTACTCTAGAGCTCCTAATGGATGTTACTCACAGGTACTATACTTCTAGCCCACTTCCTCCCTAGTGTGTCAGTGTATTACTCCAGTGCGCCTAATGGATGTTACTCACAGGTACTATACCTATAGCCCACGTCCTACCTAGTGTGTCAGTGTATTACTCCAGTGCGCCTAATGGATGTTACTCACAGGTACTATACTTCTAGCCTACTTCCTCCCTAGTGTGTCAGTGTATTACTCCAGTGCGCCTAATGGATGTTACTCACAGGTACTATACCTCTAGCCCACGTCCTACCTAGTGTGTCAGTGTATTACTGCAGTGCTCCTAATGGATGTTACTCACAGGTACTATACCTCTAGCCCACGTCCTACCTAGTGTGTCAGTGTATTACTTCAGTGCTCCTGATGGATGTTACTCACAGGTACTATACCTCTAGCTCACGTCCTAACTAGTGTGTCAGTGTATTACTTCAGTGCTCCTGATGGATGTTACTCACAGGTACTATACCTCTAGCCCACGTCCTAACTAGTGTGTCAGTGTATTACTGCAGTGCTAATGATGGATGTTACTCACAGGTACTATACCTCTAGCCCACGGCCTACCTAGTGTGTCAGTGTATTACTGCAGTGCTCCTAATGGATGTTATTCACAGGTACTATACCTCTAGCCCACGGCCTACCTAGTGTGTCAGTGTATTACTCCAGTGCTCCTGATGGATGTTACTCACAGGTACTACACCTCTAGCCCACGTCCTACCTAGTGTGTCAGTGTATTACTCCAGTGCTCCTGATGGATGTTACTCACAGGTACTACACCTCTAGCCCACGTCCTACCTAGTGTGTCAGTGTATTACCCCAGTGCTCCTAATGAATGTTACTCACAGGTACTATACCTCTAGCCCATGTCCTACCTAGTGTGTCAGTGTATTACTCCAGTGCTCCTGATGGATGTTACTCACAGGTACTACACCTCTAGCCCACCTCCTACCTAGTGTGTCAGTGTATTACTCCAGTGCTCCTGATGGATGTTACTCACAGGTACTATACCTCTAGCCCACGTCCTACCTAGTGTGTCAGTGTATTACTCCAGTGCTCCTGATGGATGTTACTCACAGGTACTATACCTCTAGCCCACGTCCTACCTAGTGTGTCAGTGTATTACCGCAGTGCTCCTAATGGATGTTACTCACAGGTACTATACCTCTAGCCCACGTCCTACCTAGTGTGTCAGGGTATTACCCCAGTGCTCCTGATGGATGTTACTCACAGGTACTACACCTCTAGCCCACGTCCTACCTAGTGTGTCAGTGTATTACTCCAGTGCTCCTGATGGATGTTACTCACAGTTACTATACCTCTAGCCCACGTCCTACCTAGTGTGTCAGTGTATTACTCCAGTGCTCCTGATGGATGTTACTCACAGGTACTATACCTCTAGCCCACGTCCTACCTAGTGTGTCAGTGTATTACTCCAGTGCTCCTGATGTATGTTTCTTACAGGTACTATACCTCTAGCCCACGTCCTACCTAGTGTGTCAGTGTATTACTGCAGTGCTCCTAATGGATGTTACTCACAGGTACTATACCTCTAGCCCACGTCCTACCTAGTGTGTCAGTGTATTACTCCAGTGCTCCTGATGGATGTTACTCACAGGTACTACACCTCTATCCCATGTCCTACCTAGTGTGTCAGTGTATTACTCCAGTGCTCCTGATGGATGTTACTCACAGGTACTACACCTCTAGCCCACGTCCTACCTAGTGTGTCAGTGTATTACTCCAGTGCTCCTAATGGATGTTACTTACAGGTACTATACCTCTAGCCCACGTCCTACCTAGTGTGTCAGTGTTTACTCCAGTGCTCCTGATGGATGTTACTCACAGGTACTATACCTCTAGCCCACGTCCTACCTAGAGTGTCAGTGTATTACTCTAGAGCTCCTAATGGATGTTACTCACAGGTACTACACCTCTATCCCACGTCCTACCTAGTGTGTCAGTGTATTACTCCAGTGCTCCTGATGGATGTTACTCACAGGTACTACACCTCTAGCCCACGTCCTACCTTGTGTGTTAGTGTATTACTCCAGTGCTCCTAATGGATGTTACTTACAGGTACTATACCTCTAGCCCACGTCCTACCTAGTGTGTCAGTGTTTACTCCAGTGCTCCTGATGGATGTTACTCACAGGTACTATACCTCTAGCCCACGTCCTACCTAGAGTGTCAGTGTATTACTCTAGAGCTCCTAATGGATGTTACTCACAGGTACTATACTTCTAGTCCACTTCCTCCCTAGTGTGTCAGTGTATTACTCCAGTGCGCCTAATGGATGTTACTCACAGGTACTATACCTCTAGCCCACGTCCTACCTAGAGTGTCAGTGTATTACTCCAGTGCGCCTAATGGATGTTACTCACAGGTACTATACTTCTAGCCTACTTCCTCCCTAGTGTGTCAGTGTATTACTCCAGTGCGCCTAATGGATGTTACTCACAGGTACTATACCTCTAGCCCACGTCCTACCTAGTGTGTCAGTGTATTACTGCAGTGCTCCTAATGGATGTTACTCACAGGTACTATACCTCTAGCCCACGTCCTACCTAGTGTGTCAGTGTATTACTTCAGTGCTCCTGATGGATGTTACTCACAGGTACTATACCTCTAGCCCACGTCCTAACTAGTGTGTCAGTGTATTACTTCAGTGCTCCTGATGGATGTTACTCACAGGTACTATACCTCTAGCCCACGTCCTAACTAGTGTGTCAGTGTATTACTGCAGTGTTCCTGATGGATGTTACTCACAGGTACTATACCTCTAGCCCACGTCCTAACTAGTGTGTCAGTGTATTACTGCAGTGCTCCTGATGGATGTTACTCACAGGTACTATACCTCTAGCCCACGTCCTACCTAGTGTGTCAGTGTATTACGCCAGTGCTCCTGATGGATGTTACTCACAGTTACTATACCTCTAGCCCACGTCCTACCTAGTGTGTCAGTGTATTACTCCAGTGCTCCTGATGGATGTTACTCACAGGTACTATACCTCTAGCCCACGTCCTACCTAGTGTGTCAGTGTATTACTCCAGTGCTCCTGATGGATGTTACTCACAGGTACTAGACCTCTAGCCCACGTCCTACCTAGTGTGTCAGTGTATTACTCCAGTGTTCCTAATGGATGTTACTCACAGGTACTATACCTCTAGCCCACGTCCTACCTAGTGTGTCAGTGTATTACTCTAGAGCTCCTAATGGATGTTACTCACAGGTACTATACCTCTAGCCCACGTCCTACCTAGTGTGTCAGTGTATTACGCCAGTGCTCCTGATGGATGTTACTCACAGGTACTATACCTCTAGCCCACGTCCTACCTAGTGTGTCAGTGTATTACTCCAGTGCTCCTGATGGATGTTACTTACAGGTACTATACCTCTAGCCCACGTCCTACCTAGTGTGTCAGTGTATTACTCCAGTGCTCCTGATGGATGTTACTCACAGGTACTATACCTCTAGCCCACGTCCTACCTAGTGTGTCAGTGTATTACTCCAGTGTTCCTAATGGATGTTACTCACAGGTACTATACCTCTAGCCCACGTCCTACCTAGTGTGTCAGTGTATTACTCTAGAGCTCCTAATGGATGGTACTCACAGGTACTATACCTCTAGCCCACGTCCTACCTAGTGTGTCAGTGTATTACTCCAGCGCTCCTGATGGATGTTACTCACAGGTACTATACCTCTAGCCCACGTCCTACCTAGTGTGTCAGTGTATTACTCTAGAGCTCCTAATGGATGTTACTCACAGGTACTATACCTCTAGCCCACGTCCTACCTAGTGTGTCAGTGTATTACTCTAGAGCTCCTAATGGATGGTACTCACAGGTACTATACCTCTAGCCCACGTCCTACCTAGTGTGTCAGTGTATTACTCCAGTGCTCCTGATGGATGTTACTCACAGGTACTATACCTCTAGCCCACATCCTACCTAGTGTGTCAGTGTATTACTGCAGTGCTCCTAATGGATGTTACTCACAGGTACTATACCTCTAGCCCACGTCCTACCTAGTGTGTCAGTGTATTACTCCAGTGCTCCTGATGGATGTTACTCACAGATACTATACATCTAGCCCACGTCCTAACTACTGTGTCAGTGTATTACCCCAGTGCTCCTGATGGATGTTACTCACAGGTACTACACCTCTAGCCCACGTCCTACCTAGTGTGTCAGTGTATTACTCCAGTGCTCCTGATGGATGTTACTCACAGTTACTATACCTCTAGCCCACGTCCTACCTAGTGTGTCAGTGTATTACTCCAGTGCTCCTGATGGATGTTACTCACAGGTACTATACCTCTAGCCCACGTCCTACCTAGTGTGTCAGTGTATTACTCCAGTGCTCCTGATGTATGTTTCTTACAGGTACTATACCTCTAGCCCACGTCCTACCTAGTGTGTCAGTGTATTACTCCAGTGCTCCTGATGGATGTTATTCACAGGTACTATACCTCTAGCCCACGTCCTACCTAGTGTGTCAGTGTATTACTCCAGTGCTCCTGATGGATGTTACTCACAGGTACTATACCTCTAGCCCACGTCCTACCTAGTGTGTCAGTGTATTACTCCAGTGTTCCTAATGGATGTTACTCACAGGTACTATACCTCTAGCCCACGTCCTACCTAGTGTGTCAGTGTATTACTCCAGTGCTCCTAATGGATGTTACTCACAGGTACTATACCTCTAGCCCACGTCCTACCTAGTGTGTCAGTGTATTACTCCAGTGCGCCTAATGGATGTTACTCACAGGTACTATACCTCTAGCCCACGTCCTACCTAGTGTGTCAGTGTATTACTCCAGTGCGCCTAATGGATGTTACTCACAGGTACTATACTTCTAGCCCACTTCCTCCCTAGAGTGTCAGTGTATTACTCCAGTGCGCCTAATGGATGTTACTCACAGGTACTATACCTCTAGCCCACGTCCTACCTAGTGTGTCAGTGTATTACTGCAGTGCTCCTAATGGATGTTACTCACAGGTACTATACCTCTAGCCCACGTCCTACCTAGTGTGTCAGTGTATTACTCCAGTGCTCCTGATGGATGTTACTCACAGGTACTACACCTCTATCCCACGTCCTACCTAGTGTGTCAGTGTATTACTCCAGTGCTCCTGATGGATGTTACTCACAGGTACTACACCTCTAGCCCACGTCCTACCTAGTGTGTCAGTGTATTACTCCAGTGCTCCTAATGGATGTTACTTACAGGTACTATACCTCTAGCCCACGTCCTAACTAGTGTGTCAGTGTATTACTCCAGTGCTCCTGATGGATGTTACTCACAGGTACTACACCTCTAGCCCACGTCCTACCTAGTGTGTCAGTGTATTACTCCAGTGCTCCTGATGGATGTTACTCACAGGTACTACACCTCTAGCCCACGTCCTACCTAGTGTGTCAGTGTATTACCCCAGTGCTCCTAATGGATGTTACTCACAGGTACTATACCTCTAGCCCATGTCCTACCTAGTGTGTCAGTGTATTACGCCAGTGCTCCTAATGGATGTTACTCACAGGTACTATACCTCTAGCCCACGTCCTACCTAGTGTGTCAGTGTATTACTCCAGTGCTCCTGATGGATGTTACTCACAGGTACTACACCTCTATCCCACGTCCTACCTAGTGTGTCAGTGTATTACTCCAGTGCTCCTGATGGATGTTACTCACAGGTACTACACCTCTAGCCCACGTCCTACCTAGTGTGTCAGTGTATTACTCCAGTGCTCCTAATGGATGTTACTTACAGGTACTATACCTCTAGCCCACGTCCTAACTAGTGTGTCAGTGTATTACTCCAGTGCTCCTGATGGATGTTACTCACAGGTACTACACCTCTAGCCCACGTCCTACCTAGTGTGTCAGTGTATTACTCCAGTGCTCCTGATGGATGTTACTCACAGGTACTACACCTCTAGCCCACGTCCTACCTAGTGTGTCAGTGTATTACCCCAGTGCTCCTAATGGATGTTACTCACAGGTACTATACCTCTAGCCCATGTCCTACCTAGTGTGTCAGTGTATTACGCCAGTGCTCCTGATGGATGTTACTCACAGTTACTATACCTCTAGCCCACGTCCTACCTAGTGTGTCAGTGTATTACTCCAGTGCTCCTGATGGATGTTACTCACAGGTACTATACCTCTAGCCCACGCCCTACCTAGTGTGTCAGTGTATTACTCCAGTGCTCCTGATGTATGTTTCTTACAGGTACTATACCTCTAGCCCACGTCCTATCTAGTGTGTCAGTGTATTACTCCAGTGCTCCTGATGGATGTTACTCACAGGTACTACACCTCTAGCCCACGTCCGACCTAGTGTGTCAGTGTATTACCCCAGTGCTCCTGATGGATGTTACTCACAGGTACTATACCTCTAGCCAACGTCCTACCTAGTGTGTCAGTGTATTACTCTAGAGCTCCTCATGGATGTTACTCACAGGTACTACACCTCTAGCCCATGTCCTACCTAGTGTGTCAGTGTATTACTCCAGTGCGCCTAATGGATGTTACTCACAGGTACTATACCTCTAGCCCACGTCCTACCTAGTGTGTCAGTGTATTACTCCAGTGCGCCTAATGGATGTTACTCACAGGTACTATACTTCTAGCCCACTTCCTCACTAGTGTGTCAGTGTATTACTCCAGTGCGCCTAATGGATGTTACTCACAGGTACTATACCTCTAGCCCACGTCCTACCTAGTGTGTCAGTGTATTAATCCAGTGCTCCTGATGGATGTTACTCACAGGTACTATACCTCTAGCCCACGTCCTAACTAGTGTGTCAGTGTATTACTGCAGTGCTCCTGATGGATGTTACTCACAGGTACTATACCTCTAGCCCACGTCCTACCTAGTGTGTCAGTGTATTACTCCAGTGCTCCTGATGGATGTTACTCACAGATACTATACATCTAGCCCACGTCCTAACTACTGTGTCAGTGTATTACTGCAGTGCTCCTAATGGATGTTACTCACAGGTACTACACCTCTAGCCCACGGCCTACCTAGTGTGTCAGTGTATTACTGCAGTGCTCCTAATGGATGTTACTCACAGGTACTATACCTCTAGCCCACGTCCTACCTAGTGTGTCAGTGTATTACTCTAGAGCTCCTAATGGATGGTACTCACAGGTACTATACCTCTAGCCCACGTCCTACCTAGTGTGTCAGTGTATTACTCCAGCGCTCCTGATGGATGTTACTCACAGGTACTATACCTCTAGCCCACGTCCTACCTAGTGTGTCAGTGTATTACTCTAGAGCTCCTAATGGATGTTACTCACAGGTACTATACCTCTAGCCCACTTCCTCCCTAGTGTGTCAGTGTATTACTCCAGTGCTCCTGATGGATGTTACTCACAGGTACTATACCTCTAGCCCACATCCTACCTAGTGTGTCAGTGTATTACTGCAGTGCTCCTGATGGATGTTACTCACAGGTACTATACATCTAGCCCACGTCCTAACTACTGTGTCAGTGTATTACTCCAGTGCTCCTAATGGATGTTACTCACAGGTACTACACCTCTAGCCCACGGCCTACCTAGTGTGTCAGTGTATTACTGCAGTGCTCCTAATGGATGTTATTCACAGGTACTATACCTCTAGCCCACGGCCTACCTAGTGTGTCAGTGTATTACTCCAGTGCTCCTGATGGATGTTACTCACAGGTACTACACCTCTAGCCCACGTCCTACCTAGTGTGTCAGTGTATTACTCCAGTGCTCCTGATGGATGTTACTCACAGGTACTATACCTCTAGCCCACGTCCTACCTAGTGTGTCAGTGTATTACTCCAGTGCTCCTGATGGATGTTACTCACAGGTACTATACCTCTAGCCCACGTCCTACCTAGTGTGTCAGTGTATTACTCCAGTGCTCCTGATGGATGTTACTCACAGGTACTACACCTCTAGCCCACGTCCTACCTAGTGTGTCAGTGTATTACTCCAGTGCTCCTAATGGATGTTACTTACAGGTACTATACCTCTAGCCCACGTCCTAACTAGTGTGTCAGTGTATTACTCCAGTGCTCCTGATGGATGTTACTCACAGGTACTATACCTCTAGCCCACGTCCTAACTAGTGTGTCAGTGTATTACTGCAGTGCTCCTGATGGATGTTACTCACAGGTACTATACCTCTAGCCCACGTCCTACCTAGTGTGTCAGTGTATTACTCCAGTGCTCCTGATGGATGTTACTCACAGATACTATACATCTAGCCCACGTCCTAACTACTGTGTCAGTGTATTACTCCAGTGCTCCTAATGGATGTTACTCACAGGTACTACACCTCTAGCCCACGGCCTACCTAGTGTGTCAGTGTATTACTGCAGTGCTCCTGATGGATGTTATTCACAGGTACTATACCTCTAGCCCACGGCCTACCTAGTGTGTCAGTGTATTACTCCAGTGCTCCTGATGGATGTTACTCACAGGTACTACACCTCTAGCCCACGTCCTACCTAGTGTGTCAGTGTATTACTCCAATGCTCCTGATGGATGTTACTCACAGTTACTATACCTCTAGCCCACGTCCTACCTAGTGTGTCAGTGTATTACTCCAGTGCTCCTGATGGATGTTACTCACAGGTACTATACCTCTAGCCCACGTCCTACCTAGTGTGTCAGTGTATTACTCCAGTGCTCCTGATGTATGTTTCTTACAGGTACTATACCTCTAGCCCACGTCCTACCTAGTGTGTCAGTGTATTACTCCAGTGCTCCTGATGGATGTTATTCACAGGTACTATACCTCTAGCCCACGTCCTACCTAGTGTGTCAGTGTATTACTCCAGTGCTCCTGATGGATGTTACTCACAGGTACTATACCTCTAGCCCACGTCCTACCTAGTGTGTCAGTGTATTACTCCAGTGTTCCTAATGGATGTTACTCACAGGTACTATACCTCTAGCCCACGTCCTACCTAGTGTGTCAGTGTATTACTCCAGTGCTCCTAATGGATGTTACTCACAGGTACTATACCTCTAGCCCACGTCCTACCTAGTGTGTCAGTGTAATAATCTAGAGCTCCTAATGGATGTTACTCACAGGTACTATACCTCTAGCCCACGTCCTACCTAGTGTGTCAGTGTATTACTCCAGTGCGCCTAATGGATGTTACTCACAGGTACTATACCTCTAGCCCACGTCCTACCTAGTGTGTCAGTGTATTACTCCAGTGCGCCTAATGGATGTTACTCACAGGTACTATACTTCTAGCCTACTTCCTCCCTAGTGTGTCAGTGTATTACTCCAGTGCTCCTGATGGATGTTACTCACAGTTACTATACCTCTAGCCCACGTCCTACCTAGTGTGTCAGTGTATTACTCCAGTGCTCCTGATGGATGTTACTCACAGGTACTATACCTCTAGCCCACGTCCTACCTAGTGTGTCAGTGTATTACTCCAGTGCTCCTGATGTATGTTTCTTACAGGCACTAGACCTCTAGCCCACGTCCTACCTAGTGTGTCAGTGTATTACTCCAGTGCTCCTGATGGATGTTACTCACAGGTACTATACCTCTAGCCCACGTCCTAAGTAGTATGTCAGTGTATTACTGCAGTGCTCCTGATGGATGTTACTCACAGGTACTATACCTCTAGCCCACGTCCTACCTAGTGTGTCAGTGTATTACTCCAGTGCTCCTGATGGATGTTACTCACAGTTACTATACCTCTAGCCCACGTCCTACCTAGTGTGTCAGTGTATTACTCCAGTGCTCCTGATGGATGTTACTCACAGGTACTATACCTCTAGCCCACGTCCTACCTAGTGTGTCAGTGTATTACTCCAGTGCTCCTGATGTATGATTCTTACAGGTACTATACCTCTAGCCCACGTCCTACCTAGTGTGTCAGTGTATTACTCCAGTGCTCCTGATGGATGTTACTCACAGGTACTATACCTCTAGCCCACGTCCTACCTAGTGTGTCAGTGTATTACTCCAGCGCTCCTGATGGATGTTACTCACAGGTACTACACCTCTAGCCCACGTCCTCCCTAGTGTGTCAGTGTATTACTCCAGTGCTCCTGCTGGATGTTACTCACAGGTACTATACCTCTAGCCCACGTCCTACCTAGTGTGTCAGTGTATTACTCCAGTGCTCCTGAGGGGATGTTACTCACAGGTACTATACCTCTAGCCCACGTCCTACCTAGTGTGTCAGTGTATTACTCCAGTGCTCCTGATGGATGTTACTTACAGGTACTACACCTCTATCCCACGTCCTACCTAGTGTGTCAGTGTATTACTCCAGTGCTCCTGATGGATGTTACTCACAGGTACTACACCTCTAGCCCACGTCCTACCTAGTGTGTCAGTGTATTACTCCAGTGCTCCTAATGGATGTTACTCACAGGTACTATACCTCTAGCCCACGTCCTACCTAGAGTGTCAGTGTATTACTCTAGAGCTCCTAATGGATGTTACTCACAGGTACTATACTTCTAGCCCACTTCCTCCCTAGTGTGTCAGTGTATTACTCCAGTGCGCCTAATGGATGTTACTCACAGGTACTATACCTCTAGCCCACGTCCTACCTAGTGTGTCAGTGTATTACTCCAGTGCGCCTAATGGATGTTACTCACAGGTACTATACTTCTAGCCTACTTCCTCCCTAGTGTGTCAGTGTATTACTCCAGTGCGCCTAATGGATGTTACTCACAGGTACTATACCTCTAGCCCACGTCCTACCTAGTGTGTCAGTGTATTACTGCAGTGCTCCTAATGGATGTTACTCACAGGTACTATACCTCTAGCCCACGTCCTACCTAGTGTGTCAGTGTATTACTTCAGTGCTCCTGATGGATGTTACTCACAGGTACTATACCTCTAGCCCACGTCCTAACTAGTGTGTCAGTGTATTACTTTAGTGCTCCTGATGGATGTTACTCACAGGTACTATACCTCTAGCCCACGTCCTATCTAGTGTGTCAGTGTATTACTGCAGTGCTCCTGATGGTTGTTACTCACAGGTACTATACCTCTAGCCCACGTCCTAACTAGTGTGTCAGTGTATTACTGCAGTGCTCCTGATGGATGTTACTCACAGGTACTATACCTCTAGCCCACGTCCTACCTAGTGTGTCAGTGTATTACGCCAGTGCTCCTGATGGATGTTACTCACAGTTACTATACCTCTAGCCCACGTCCTACCTAGTGTGTCAGTGTATTACTCCAGTGCTCCTGATGGATGTTACTCACAGGTACTATACCTCTAGCCCACGTCCTACCTAGTGTGTCAGTGTATTACTCCAGTGCTCCTGATGTATGTTTCTTACAGGTACTAGACCTCTAGCCCACGTCCTACCTAGTGTGTCAGTGTATTACTCCAGTGCTCCTGATGGATGTTACTCACAGGTACTATACCTCTAGCCCACGTCCTACCTAGTGTGTCAGTGTATTACTCCAGTGCTCCTGATGGATGTTACTCACAGGTACTATACCTCTAGCCCACGTCCTACCTAGTGTGTCAGTGTATTACTCCAGTGTTCCTAATGGATGTTACTCACAGGTACTATACCTCTAGCCCACGTCCTACCTAGTGTGTCAGTGTATTACTCTAGAGCTCCTAATGGATGTTACTCACAGGTACTATACCTCTAGCCCACGTCCTACCTAGTGTGTCAGTGTATTACTCCAGTGCTCCTGATGGATGTTACTCACAGTTACTATACTTCTAGCCCACTTCCTCCCTAGTGTGTCAGTGTATTACTCCAGTGCGCCTAATGGATGTTACTCACAGGTACTATACTTCTAGCCCACTTCCTCCCTAGTGTGTCAGTGTATTACTCCAGTGCGCCTAATGGATGTTACTCACAGGTACTATACCTCTAGCCCACGTCCTACCTAGTCTGTCAGTGTATTACTCCAGTGCTCCTGATGGATGTTACTCACAGTTACTATACCTCTAGCCCACGTCCTACCTAGTGTGTCAGTGTATTACTCCAGTGCTCCTGATGGATGTTACTCACAGGTACTATACCTCTAGCCCACGTCCTACCTAGTGTGTCAGTGTATTACTCCAGTGCTCCTGATGTATGTTTCTTACAGGCACTAGACCTCTAGCCCACGTCCTACCTAGTGTGTCAGTGTATTACTCCAGTGCTCCTGATGGATGTTACTCACAGGTACTATACCTCTAGCCCACGTCCTAAGTAGTATGTCAGTGTATTACTGCAGTGCTCCTGATGGATGTTACTCACAGGTACTATACCTCTAGCCCACGTCCTACCTAGTGTGTCAGTGTATTACTCCAGTGCTCCTGATGGATGTTACTCACAGTTACTATACCTCTAGCCCACGTCCTACCTAGTGTGTCAGTGTATTACTCCAGTGCTCCTGATGGATGTTACTCACAGGTACTATACCTCTAGCCCACGTCCTACCTAGTGTGTCAGTGTATTACTCCAGTGCTCCTGATGGATGTTACTCACAGGTACTATACCTCGAGCCCACGTCCTACCTAGTGTGTCAGTGTATTACTCCAGTGCTCCTGCTGGATGTTACTCACAGGTACTATACCTCTAGCCCACGTCCTACCTAGTGTGTCAGTTTATTACTGCAGTGCTCCTGATGGATGTTACTTACAGGTACTATACCTCTAGCCCACGTCCTACCTAGTGTGTCAGTGTATTACTCCAGTGCTCCTGATGGATGTTACTCACAGGTACTATACCTCTAGCCCACGTCCTACCTAGTGTGTCAGTGTATTACTCCAGTGCTCCTGATGGATGTTACTCACAGGTACTATACCTCTAGCCCACGTCCTACCTAGTGTGTCAGTGTATTACTCCAGTGCTCCTGAGTGATGTTAATCACAGGTACTATACCTTTAGCCCACGTCCTACCTAGTGTGTCAGTGTATTACTCCAGTGCTCCTAATGGATGTTACTCACAGGTACTATACCTCTAGCCCACGTCCTACCTAGTGTGTCAGTGTATTACTCCAGTGCTCCTAATGGATGTTACTCACAGGTACTATACCTCTAGCCCACGTCCTACCTAGTGTGTCAGTGTATTACTCCAGTGCTCCTGATGGATGTTACTCACAGGTACTATACCTCTAGCCCACGTCCTACCTAGAGTGTCAATGTATTACTGCAGTGCTCCTAATGGATGTTACTCACAGGTACTATACCTCTAGCCCACGTCCTACCTAGTGTGTCAGTGTATTACTCCAGTGCTCCTGAGTGATGTTAATCACAGGTACTATACCTTTAGCCCACGTCCTACCTAGTGTGTCAGTGTATTACTCCAGTGCTCCTAATGGATGTTACTCACAGGTACTATACCTCTAGCCCACGTCCTACCTAGTGTGTCAGTGTATTACTGCAGTGCTCCTAATGGATGTTACTCACAGGTACTATACCTCTAGCACACGTCCTACCTACTGTGTCGGTGTATTACTCCAGTGCTCCTGATGGATGTTACTCACAGGTACTATACCTCTAGCCCACGTCCTACCTAGTGTGTCAGTGTATTACTCCAGTGCTCCTGATGGATGTTACTCACAGGTACTATACCTTTTGCCCACGTCCTACCTAGTGTGTCAGTGTATTACTCCAGTGCTCCTGATGGATGTTACTCACAGGTACTATACCTCTAGCCCACGTCCTACCTAGTGTGTCAGTGTATTACTCCAGTGCTCCTGATGTATGTTTCTTACAGGCACTAGACCTCTAGCCCACGTCCTACCTAGTGTGTCAGTGTATTACTCCAGTGCTCCTGATGGATGTTACTCACAGGTACTATACCTCTAGCACACGTCCTAAGTAGTATGTCAGTGTATTACTGCAGTGCTCCTGATGGATGTTACTCACAGGTACTATACCTCTAGCCCACGTCCTACCTAGTGTGTCAGTGTATTACTCCAGTGCTCCTGATGGATGTTACTCACAGTTACTATACCTCTAGCCCACGTCCTACCTAGTGTGTCAGTGTATTACTCCAGTGCTCCTGATGGATGTTACTCACAGGTACTATACCTCTAGCCCACGTCCTACCTAGTGTGTCAGTGTATTACTCCAGTGCTCCTGATGGATGTTACTCACAGGTACTATACCTCTAGCCCACGTCCTACCTAGTGTGTCAGTGTATTACTCCAGTGCTCCTGATGGATGTTACTCACAGGTACTATACCTCTAGCCCACGTCCTACCTAGTGTGTCAGTGTATTACTCCAGTGCTCCTGATGGATGTTACTCACAGGTACTATACCTCTAGCACACGTCCTAAGTAGTATGTCAGTGTATTACTGCAGTGCTCCTGATGGATGTTACTCACAGGTACTATACCTCTAGCCCACGTCCTACCTAGTGTGTCAGTGTATTACTCCAGTGCTCCTGATGGATGTTACTCACAGTTACTATACCTCTAGCCCACGTCCTACCTAGTGTGTCAGTGTATTACTCCAGTTCCTGATGGATGTTACTCACAGGTACTATACCTCTAGCCCACGTCCTACCTAGTGTGTCAGTGTATTACTCCAGTGCTCCTGATGGATGTTACTCACAGGTACTATACCTCTAGCCCACGTCCTACCTAGTGTGTCAGTGTATTACTCCAGTGCTCCTGATGGATGTTACTCACAGGTACTATACCTCTAGCCCACGTCCTACCTAGTGTGTCAGTGTATTACTCCAGTGCTCCTGATGGATGTTACTCACAGGTACTATACCTCTAGTCCACGTCCTACCTAGTGTGTCAGTGTATTACCGCAGTGCTCCTAATTGATGTTACTCACAGGTACTATACCTCTAGCCCACGTCCTACCTAGTGTGTCAGTGTATTACCCCAGTGCTCCTGATGGATGTTACTCACAGGTACTACACCTCTAGCCCACGTCCTACCTAGTGTGTCAGTGTATTACTCCAGTGCTCCTGATGGATGTTACTCACAGGTACTATACCTCTAGCCCACGTCCTACCTAGTGTGTCAGTGTATTACTGCAGTGCTCCTGATGGATGTTACTCACAGGTACTATACCTCTAGCCCACGTCCTACCTAGTGTGTCAGTGTATTACTCCAGTGCTCCTGATGTATGTTTCTTACAGGCACTAGACCTCTAGCCCACGTCCTACCTAGAGTGTCAGTGTATTACTCCAGTGCTCCTGATGGATGTTACTCACAGGTACTATACCTCTAGCCCACGTCCTAAGTAGTATGTCAGTGTATTACTGCAGTGCTATTGATGGATGTTACTCACAGGTACTATACCTCTAGCCCACGTCCTACCTAGTGTGTCAGTGTATTACTCCAGTGCTCCTGATGGATGTTACTCACAGTTACTATACCTCTAGCCCACGTCCTACCTAGTGTGTCAGTGTATTACTCCAGTGCTCCTGATGGATGTTACTCACAGGTACTATACCTCTAGCCCACGTCCTACCTAGTGTGTCAGTGTATTACTCCAGTGCTCCTGATGTATGATTCTTACAGGTACTATACCTCTAGCCCACGTCCTACCTAGTGTGTCAGTGTATTACTCCAGTGCTCCTGATGGATGTTACTCACAGGTACTATACCTCTAGCCCACGTCCTACCTAGTGTGTCAGTGTATTACTCCAGCGCTCCTGATGGATGTTACTCACAGGTACTACACCTCTAGCCCACGTCCTCCCTAGTGTGTCAGTGTATTACTCCAGTGCTCCTGCTGGATGTTACTCACAGGTACTATACCTCTAGCCCACGTCCTACCTAGTGTGTCAGTGTATTACTCCAGTGCTCCTGAGGGGATGTTACTCACAGGTACTATACCTCTAGCCCACGTCCTACCTAGTGTGTCAGTGTATTACTCCAGTGCTCCTGATGGATGTTACTCACAGGTACTACACCTCTATCCCACGTCCTACCTAGTGTGTCAGTGTATTACTCCAGTGCTCCTGATGGATGTTACTCACAGGTACTACACCTCTAGCCCACGTCCTACCTAGTGTGTCAGTGTATTACTCCAGTGCTCCTAATGGATGTTACTCACAGGTACTATACCTCTAGCCCACGTCCTACCTAGAGTGTCAGTGTATTACTCTAGAGCTCCTAATGGATGTTACTCACAGGTACTATACTTCTAGCCCACTTCCTCCCTAGTGTGTCAGTGTATTACTCCAGTGCGCCTAATGGATGTTACTCACAGGTACTATACCTCTAGCCCACGTCCTACCTAGTGTGTCAGTGTATTACTCCAGTGCGCCTAATGGATGTTACTCACAGGTACTATACTTCTAGCCTACTTCCTCCCTAGTGTGTCAGTGTATTACTCCAGTGCGCCTAATGGATGTTACTCACAGGTACTATACCTCTAGCCCACGTCCTACCTAGTGTGTCAGTGTATTACTGCAGTGCTCCTAATGGATGTTACTCACAGGTACTATACCTCTAGCCCACGTCCTACCTAGTGTGTCAGTGTATTACTTCAGTGCTCCTGATGGATGTTACTCACAGGTACTATACCTCTAGCCCACGTCCTAACTAGTGTGTCAGTGTATTACTTTAGTGCTCCTGATGGATGTTACTCACAGGTACTATACCTCTAGCCCACGTCCTATCTAGTGTGTCAGTGTATTACTGCAGTGCTCCTGATGGTTGTTACTCACAGGTACTATACCTCTAGCCCACGTCCTAACTAGTGTGTCAGTGTATTACTGCAGTGCTCCTGATGGATGTTACTCACAGGTACTATACCTCTAGCCCACGTCCTACCTAGTGTGTCAGTGTATTACGCCAGTGCTCCTGATGGATGTTACTCACAGTTACTATACCTCTAGCCCACGTCCTACCTAGTGTGTCAGTGTATTACTCCAGTGCTCCTGATGGATGTTACTCACAGGTACTATACCTCTAGCCCACGTCCTACCTAGTGTGTCAGTGTATTACTCCAGTGCTCCTGATGTATGTTTCTTACAGGTACTAGACCTCTAGCCCACGTCCTACCTAGTGTGTCAGTGTATTACTCCAGTGCTCCTGATGGATGTTACTCACAGGTACTATACCTCTAGCCCACGTCCTACCTAGTGTGTCAGTGTATTACTCCAGTGCTCCTGATGGATGTTACTCACAGGTACTATACCTCTAGCCCACGTCCTACCTAGTGTGTCAGTGTATTACTCTAGAGCTCCTAATGGATGTTACTCACAGGTACTATACCTCTAGCCCACGTCCTACCTAGTGTGTCAGTGTATTACTCCAGTGCTCCTGATGGATGTTACTCACAGTTACTATACTTCTAGCCCACTTCCTCCCTAGTGTGTCAGTGTATTACTCCAGTGCGCCTAATGGATGTTACTCACAGGTACTATACTTCTAGCCCACTTCCTCCCTAGTGTGTCAGTGTATTACTCCAGTGCGCCTAATGGATGTTACTCACAGGTACTACACCTCTAGCCCACGTCCTACCTAGTCTGTCAGTGTATTACTCCAGTGCTCCTGATGGATGTTACTCACAGTTACTATACCTCTAGCCCACGTCCTACCTAGTGTGTCAGTGTATTACTCCAGTGCTCCTGATGGATGTTACTCACAGGTACTATACCTCTAGCCCACGTCCTACCTAGTGTGTCAGTGTATTACTCCATTGCTCCTGATGTATGTTTCTTACAGGCACTAGACCTCTAGCCCACGTCCTACCTAGTGTGTCAGTGTATTACTCCAGTGCTCCTGATGGATGTTACTCACAGGTACTATACCTCTAGCCCACGTCCTAAGTAGTATGTCAGTGTATTACTGCAGTGCTCCTGATGGATGTTACTCACAGGTACTATACCTCTAGCCCACGTCCTACCTAGTGTGTCAGTGTATTACTCCAGTGCTCCTGATGGATGTTACTCACAGGTACTATACCTCTAGCCCACGTCCTACCTAGTGTGTCAGTGTATTACTCCAGTGCTCCTGATGGATGTTACTCACAGGTACTATACCTCTAGCCCACGTCCTACCTAGTGTGTCAGTGTATTACTCCAGTGCTCCTGATGGATGTTACTCACAGGTACTATACCTCTAGCCCACGTCCTACCTAGTGTGTCAGTGTATTACTCCAGTGCTCCTGCTGGATGTTACTCACAGGTACTATACCTCTAGCCCACGTCCTACCTAGTGTGTCAGTTTATTACTGCAGTGCTCCTGATGGATGTTACTTACAGGTACTATACCTCTAGCCCACGTCCTACCTAGTGTGTCAGTGTATTACTCCAGTGCTCCTGATGGATGTTACTCACAGGTACTAGACCTCTAGCCCACGTCCTACCTAGTGTGTCAGTGTATTACTCCAGTGCTCCTGATGGATGTTACTCACAGGTACTATACCTCTAGCACACGTCCTAAGTAGTATGTCAGTGTATTACTGCAGTGCTCCTGATGGATGTTACTCACAGGTACTATACCTCTAGCCCACGTCCTACCTAGTGTGTCAGTGTATTACTCCAGTGCTCCTGATGGATGTTACTCACAGTTACTATACCTCTAGCCCACGTCCTACCTAGTGTGTCAGTGTATTACTCCAGTGCTCCTGATGGATGTTACTCACAGGTACTATACCTCTAGCCCACGTCCTACCTAGTGTGTCAGTGTATTACTCCAGTGCTCCTGATGGATGTTACTCACAGGTACTATACCTCTAGCCCACGTCCTACCTAGTGTGTCAGTGTATTACTCCAGTGCTCCTGATGGATGTTACTCACAGGTACTATACCTCTAGCCCACGTCCTACCTAGTGTGTCAGTGTATTACTCCAGTGCTCCTGATGGATGTTACTCACAGGTACTATACCTCTAGCACACGTCCTAAGTAGTATGTCAGTGTATTACTGCAGTGCTCCTGATGGATGTTACTCACAGGTACTATACCTCTAGCCCACGTCCTACCTAGTGTGTCAGTGTATTACTCCAGTGCTCCTGATGGATGTTACTCACAGTTACTATACCTCTAGCCCACGTCCTACCTAGTGTGTCAGTGTATTACTCCAGTTCCTGATGGATGTTACTCACAGGTACTATACCTCTAGCCCACGTCCTACCTAGTGTGTCAGTGTATTACTCCAGTGCTCCTGATGGATGTTACTCACAGGTACTATACCTCTAGCCCACGTCCTACCTAGTGTGTCAGTGTATTACTCCAGTGCTCCTGATGGATGTTACTCACAGGTACTATACCTCTAGCCCACGTCCTACCTAGTGTGTCAGTGTATTACTCCAGTGCTCCTGATGGATGTTACTCACAGGTACTATACCTCTAGTCCACGTCCTACCTAGTGTGTCAGTGTATTACCGCAGTGCTCCTAATTGATGTTACTCACAGGTACTATACCTCTAGCCCACGTCCTACCTAGTGTGTCAGTGTATTACCCCAGTGCTCCTGATGGATGTTACTCACAGGTACTACACCTCTAGCCCACGTCCTACCTAGTGTGTCAGTGTATTACTCCAGTGCTCCTGATGGATGTTACTCACAGGTACTATACCTCTAGCCCACGTCCTACCTAGTGTGTCAGTGTATTACTGCAGTGCTCCTGATGGATGTTACTCACAGGTACTATACCTCTAGCCCACGTCCTACCTAGTGTGTCAGTGTATTACTCCAGTGCTCCTGATGTATGTTTCTTACAGGCACTAGACCTCTAGCCCACGTCCTACCTAGAGTGTCAGTGTATTACTCCAGTGCTCCTGATGGATGTTACTCACAGGTACTATACCTCTAGCCCACGTCCTAAGTAGTATGTCAGTGTATTACTGCAGTGCTATTGATGGATGTTACTCACAGGTACTATACCTCTAGCCCACGTCCTACCTAGTGTGTCAGTGTATTACTCCAGTGCTCCTGATGGATGTTACTCACAGTTACTATACCTCTAGCCCACGTCCTACCTAGTGTGTCAGTGTATTACTCCAGTGCTCCTGATGGATGTTACTCACAGGTACTATACCTCTAGCCCACGTCCTACCTAGTGTGTCAGTGTATTACTCCAGTGCTCCTGATGTATGATTCTTACAGGTACTATACCTCTAGCCCACGTCCTACCTAGTGTGTCAGTGTATTACTCCAGTGCTCCTGATGGATGTTACTCACAGGTACTATACCTCTAGCCCACGTCCTACCTAGTGTGTCAGTGTATTACTCCAGCGCTCCTGATGGATGTTACTCACAGGTACTACACCTCTAGCCCACGTCCTCCCTAGTGTGTCAGTGTATTACTCCAGTGCTCCTGCTGGATGTTACTCACAGGTACTATACCTCTAGCCCACGTCCTACCTAGTGTGTCAGTGTATTACTCCAGTGCTCCTGAGGGGATGTTACTCACAGGTACTATACCTCTAGCCCACGTCCTACCTAGTGTGTCAGTGTATTACTCCAGTGCTCCTGATGGATGTTACTCACAGGTACTACACCTCTATCCCACGTCCTACCTAGTGTGTCAGTGTATTACTCCAGTGCTCCTGATGGATGTTACTCACAGGTACTACACCTCTAGCCCACGTCCTACCTAGTGTGTCAGTGTATTACTCCAGTGCTCCTAATGGATGTTACTCACAGGTACTATACCTCTAGCCCACGTCCTACCTAGAGTGTCAGTGTATTACTCTAGAGCTCCTAATGGATGTTACTCACAGGTACTATACTTCTAGCCCACTTCCTCCCTAGTGTGTCAGTGTATTACTCCAGTGCGCCTAATGGATGTTACTCACAGGTACTATACCTCTAGCCCACGTCCTACCTAGTGTGTCAGTGTATTACTCCAGTGCGCCTAATGGATGTTACTCACAGGTACTATACTTCTAGCCTACTTCCTCCCTAGTGTGTCAGTGTATTACTCCAGTGCGCCTAATGGATGTTACTCACAGGTACTATACCTCTAGCCCACGTCCTACCTAGTGTGTCAGTGTATTACTGCAGTGCTCCTAATGGATGTTACTCACAGGTACTATACCTCTAGCCCACGTCCTACCTAGTGTGTCAGTGTATTACTTCAGTGCTCCTGATGGATGTTACTCACAGGTACTATACCTCTAGCCCACGTCCTAACTAGTGTGTCAGTGTATTACTTTAGTGCTCCTGATGGATGTTACTCACAGGTACTATACCTCTAGCCCACGTCCTATCTAGTGTGTCAGTGTATTACTGCAGTGCTCCTGATGGTTGTTACTCACAGGTACTATACCTCTAGCCCACGTCCTAACTAGTGTGTCAGTGTATTACTGCAGTGCTCCTGATGGATGTTACTCACAGGTACTATACCTCTAGCCCACGTCCTACCTAGTGTGTCAGTGTATTACGCCAGTGCTCCTGATGGATGTTACTCACAGTTACTATACCTCTAGCCCACGTCCTACCTAGTGTGTCAGTGTATTACTCCAGTGCTCCTGATGGATGTTACTCACAGGTACTATACCTCTAGCCCACGTCCTACCTAGTGTGTCAGTGTATTACTCCAGTGCTCCTGATGTATGTTTCTTACAGGTACTAGACCTCTAGCCCACGTCCTACCTAGTGTGTCAGTGTATTACTCCAGTGCTCCTGATGGATGTTACTCACAGGTACTATACCTCTAGCCCACGTCCTACCTAGTGTGTCAGTGTATTACTCCAGTGCTCCTGATGGATGTTACTCACAGGTACTATACCTCTAGCCCACGTCCTACCTAGTGTGTCAGTGTATTACTCTAGAGCTCCTAATGGATGTTACTCACAGGTACTATACCTCTAGCCCACGTCCTACCTAGTGTGTCAGTGTATTACTCCAGTGCTCCTGATGGATGTTACTCACAGTTACTATACTTCTAGCCCACTTCCTCCCTAGTGTGTCAGTGTATTACTCCAGTGCGCCTAATGGATGTTACTCACAGGTACTATACTTCTAGCCCACTTCCTCCCTAGTGTGTCAGTGTATTACTCCAGTGCGCCTAATGGATGTTACTCACAGGTACTACACCTCTAGCCCACGTCCTACCTAGTCTGTCAGTGTATTACTCCAGTGCTCCTGATGGATGTTACTCACAGTTACTATACCTCTAGCCCACGTCCTACCTAGTGTGTCAGTGTATTACTCCAGTGCTCCTGATGGATGTTACTCACAGGTACTATACCTCTAGCCCACGTCCTACCTAGTGTGTCAGTGTATTACTCCATTGCTCCTGATGTATGTTTCTTACAGGCACTAGACCTCTAGCCCACGTCCTACCTAGTGTGTCAGTGTATTACTCCAGTGCTCCTGATGGATGTTACTCACAGGTACTATACCTCTAGCCCACGTCCTAAGTAGTATGTCAGTGTATTACTGCAGTGCTCCTGATGGATGTTACTCACAGGTACTATACCTCTAGCCCACGTCCTACCTAGTGTGTCAGTGTATTACTCCAGTGCTCCTGATGGATGTTACTCACAGGTACTATACCTCTAGCCCACGTCCTACCTAGTGTGTCAGTGTATTACTCCAGTGCTCCTGATGGATGTTACTCACAGGTACTATACCTCTAGCCCACGTCCTACCTAGTGTGTCAGTGTATTACTCCAGTGCTCCTGATGGATGTTACTCACAGGTACTATACCTCTAGCCCACGTCCTACCTAGTGTGTCAGTGTATTACTCCAGTGCTCCTGCTGGATGTTACTCACAGGTACTATACCTCTAGCCCACGTCCTACCTAGTGTGTCAGTTTATTACTGCAGTGCTCCTGATGGATGTTACTTACAGGTACTATACCTCTAGCCCACGTCCTACCTAGTGTGTCAGTGTATTACTCCAGTGCTCCTGATGGATGTTACTCACAGGTACTAGACCTCTAGCCCACGTCCTACCTAGTGTGTCAGTGTATTACTCCAGTGCTCCTGATGGATGTTACTCACAGGTACTATACCTCTAGCCCACGTCCTACCTAGTGTGTCAGTGTATTACTCCAGTGCTCCTGAGTGATGTTAATCACAGGTACTATACCTTTAGCCCACGTCCTACCTAGTGTGTCAGTGTATTACTCCAGTGCTCCTAATGGATGTTACTCACAGGTACTATACCTCTAGCCCACGTCCTACCTAGTGTGTCAGTGTATTACTCCAGTGCTCCTAATGGATGTTACTCACAGGTACTATACCTCTAGCCCACGTCCTACCTAGTGTGTCAGTGTATTACTCCAGTGCTCCTGATGGATGTTACTCACAGGTACTATACCTCTAGCCCACGTCCTACCTAGAGTGTCAATGATTTACTGCAGTGCTCCTAATGGATGTTACTCACAGGTACTATACCTCTAGCCCACGTCCTACCTAGTGTGTCAGTGTATTACTCCAGTGCTACTGAGTGATGTTAATCACAGGTACTATACCTTTAGCCCACGTCCTACCTAGTGTGTCAGTGTATTACTCCAGTGCTCCTAATGGATGTTACTCACAGGTACTATACCTCTAGCCCACGTCCTACCTAGTGTGTCAGTGTATTACTGCAGTGCTCCTAATGGATGTTACTCACAGGTACTATACCTCTAGCACACGTCCTACCTACTGTGTCGGTGTATTACTCCAGTGCTCCTGATGGATGTTACTCACAGGTACTATACCTCTAGCCCACGTCCTACCTAGTGTGTCAGTGTATTACTCCAGTGCTCCTGATGGATGTTACTCACAGGTACTATACCTTTAGCCCACGTCCTACCTAGTGTGTCAGTGTATTACTCCAGTGCTCCTGATGGATGTTACTCACAGGTACTATACCTCTAGCCCACGTCCTACCTAGTGTGTCAGTGTATTACTCCAGTGCTCCTGATGTATGTTTCTTACAGGCACTAGACCTCTAGCCCACGTCCTACCTAGTGTGTCAGTGTATTACTCCAGTGCTCCTGATGGATGTTACTCACAGGTACTATACCTCTAGCACACGTCCTAAGTAGTATGTCAGTGTATTACTGCAGTGCTCCTGATGGATGTTACTCACAGGTACTATACCTCTAGCCCATGTCCTACCTAGTGTGTCAGTGTATTACTCCAGTGCTCCTGATGGATGTTACTCACAGTTACTATACCTCTAGCCCACGTCCTACCTAGTGTGTCAGTGTATTACTCCAGTGCTCCTGATGGATGTTACTCACAGGTACTATACCTCTAGCCCACGTCCTACCTAGTGTGTCAGTGTATTACTCCAGTGCTCCTGATGGATGTTACTCACAGGTACTATACCTCTAGCCCACGTCCTACCTAGTGTGTCAGTGTATTACTCCAGTGCTCCTGATGGATGTTACTCACAGGTACTATACCTCTAGCCCACGTCCTACCTAGTGTGTCAGTGTATTACTCCAGTGCTCCTGATGGATGTTACTCACAGGTACTATACCTCTAGTCCACGTCCTACCTAGTGTGTCAGTGTATTACCGCAGTGCTCCTAATTGATGTTACTCACAGGTACTATACCTCTAGCCCACGTCCTACCTAGTGTGTCAGTGTATTACCCCAGTGCTCCTGATGGATGTTACTCACAGGTACTACACCTCTAGCCCACGTCCTACCTAGTGTGTCAGTGTATTACTCCAGTGCTCCTGATGGATGTTACTCACAGGTACTATACCTCTAGCCCACGTCCTACCTAGTGTGTCAGTGTATTACTGCAGTGCTCCTAATGGATGTTACTCACAGGTACTATACCTCTAGCCCACGTCCTCCCTAGTGTGTCAGTGTATTACTCCAGTGCTCCTGATGGATGTTACTCACAGGTACTATACCTCTAGCCCACGTCCTACCTAGTGTGTCAGTGTATTACTCCAGTGCTCCTGATGGATGTTACTCACAGGTACTATACCTCTAGCCCACGTCCTCCCTAGAGTCAGTGTATTACTGCAGTGCTCCTGATGGATGTTACTCACAGGTACTATACCTCTAGCCCACGTCCTACCTAGTGTGTCAGTGTATTACGCCAGTGCTCCTGATGGATGTTACTCACAGTTACTACACCTCTAGCCCACGTCCTACCTAGTGTGTCAGTGTATTATTCCAGTGCTCCTGATGGATGTTACTCACAGGTACTATACCTCTAGCCCACGTCCTACCTAGTGTGTCAGTGTATTACTGCAGTGCTCCTAATGGATGTTACTCACAGGTACTATACCTCTAGCCCACGTCCTACCTAGTGTGTCAGTGTATTACTGCAGTGCTCCTGATGGATGTTACTCACAGGTACTATACCTCTAGCCCACGTCCTACCTAGTGTGTCAGTGTATTACTCCAGTGCTCCTGATGTATGTTTCTTACAGGTACTATACCTCTAGCACACGTCCTACCTAGTGTGTCAGTGTATTACTCCAGTGCTCCTGATGGATGTTACTCACAGGTACTATACCTCTAGCCCACGTCCTACCTAGTGTGTCAGTGTATTACTCCAATGCTCCTGATGGATGTTACTCACAGGTACTATACCTCTAGCCCACGTCCTACCTAGTGTGTCAGTGTATTACTCCAGTGCTCCTGATGGATGTTACTCACAGGTACTATACCTCTAGCCCACGTCCTACCTAGTGTGTCAGTGTATTACTCCAGTGCTCCTGATGGATGTTACTCACAGGTACTATACCTCTAGCCCACGTCCTACCTAGTGTGTCAGTGTATTACTGCAGTGCTCCTGAGGGGATGTTACTCACAGGTACTATACCTCTAGCCCACGTCCTACCTAGAGTGTCAGTGTATTACTGCAGTGCTCCTAATGGATGTTACTCACAGGTACTATACCTCTAGCCCACGTCCTACCTAGTGTGTCAGTGTATTACTCCAGTGCTCCTGAGTGATGTTAATCACAGGTACTATACCTTTAGCCCACGTCCTACCTAGTGTGTCAGTGTATTACTCCAGTGCTCCTAATGGATGTTACTCACAGGTACTATACCTCTAGCCCACGTCCTACCTAGTGTGTCAGTGTATTACTGCAGTGCTCCTAATGGATGTTACTCACAGGTATTATACCTCTAGCCCACGTCCTACCTAGTGTGTCAGTGTATTACTCCAGTGCTCCTGAGGGGATGTTACTCACAGGTACTATACCTCTAGCCCACGTCCTACCTAGTGTGTCAGTGTATTACTCTAGAGCTCCTAATGGATGTTACTCACAGGTACTATACCTCTAGCCCACTTCCTCCCTAGTGTGTCAGTGTATTACTCCAGTGCTCCTGCTGGATGTTACTCACAGGTACTATACCTCTAGCCCACGTCCTACCTAGTGTGTCAGTGTATTACTGCAGTGCTCCTGATGGATGTTACTTACAGGTACTATACCTCTAGCCCACGTCCTACCTAGTGTGTCAGTGTATTACTCCAGTGCTCCTGATGGATGTTACTCACAGGTACTATACCTCTAGCCCACGTCCTACCTAGTGTGTCAGTGTATTACTCCAGTGCTCCTGATGGATGTTACTCACAGGTACTATACCTCTAGCCCACGTCCTACCTAGTGTGTCAGTGTATTACTCCAGTGCTCCTGAGGGGATGTTACTCACAGGTACTATACCTCTAGCCCACGTCCTACCTATAGTGTCAGTGTATTACTGCAGTGCTCCTAATGGATGTTACTCACAGGTACTATACCTCTAACCCACGTCCTACCTAGTGTGTCAGTGTATTACTCCAGTGCTCCTGAGTGATGTTAATCACAGGTACTATACCTTTAGCCCACGTCCTACCTAGTGTGTCAGTGTATTACTCCAGTGCTCCTAATGGATGTTACTCACAGGTACTATACCTCTAGCCCACGTCCTACCTAGTGTGTCAGTGTATTACTCCAGTGCTCCTAATGGATGTTACTCACAGGTACTATACCTCTAGCCCACGTCCTACCTAGTGTGTCAGTGTATTACTCCAGTGCTCCTGATGGATGTTACTCACAGGTACTATACCTCTAGTCCACGTCCTACCTAGTGTGTCAGTGTATTACCGCAGTGCTCCTAATTGATGTTACTCACAGGTACTATACCTCTAGCCCACGTCCTACCTAGTGTGTCAGTGTATTACCCCAGTGCTCCTGATGGATGTTACTCACAGGTACTACACCTCTAGCCCACGTCCTACCTAGTGTGTCAGTGTATTACTCCAGTGCTCCTGATGGATGTTACTCACAGGTACTATACCTCTAGCCCACGTCCTACCTAGTGTGTCAGTGTATTACTGCAGTGCTCCTAATGGATGTTACTCACAGGTACTATACCTCTAGCCCACGTCCTCCCTAGTGTGTCAGTGTATTACTCCAGTGCTCCTGATGGATGTTACTCACAGGTACTATACCTCTAGCCCACGTCCTACCTAGTGTGTCAGTGTATTACTCCAGTGCTCCTGATGGATGTTACTCACAGGTACTATACCTCTAGCCCACGTCCTCCCTAGAGTCAGTGTATTACTGCAGTGCTCCTGATGGATGTTACTCACAGGTACTATACCTCTAGCCCACGTCCTACCTAGTGTGTCAGTGTATTACGCCAGTGCTCCTGATGGATGTTACTCACAGTTACTACACCTCTAGCCCACGTCCTACCTAGTGTGTCAGTGTATTATTCCAGTGCTCCTGATGGATGTTACTCACAGGTACTATACCTCTAGCCCACGTCCTACCTAGTGTGTCAGTGTATTACTGCAGTGCTCCTAATGGATGTTACTCACAGGTACTATACCTCTAGCCCACGTCCTACCTAGTGTGTCAGTGTATTACTGCAGTGCTCCTGATGGATGTTACTCACAGGTACTATACCTCTAGCCCACGTCCTACCTAGTGTGTCAGTGTATTACTCCAGTGCTCCTGATGTATGTTTCTTACAGGTACTATACCTCTAGCACACGTCCTACCTAGTGTGTCAGTGTATTACTCCAGTGCTCCTGATGGATGTTACTCACAGGTACTATACCTCTAGCCCACGTCCTACCTAGTGTGTCAGTGTATTACTCCAATGCTCCTGATGGATGTTACTCACAGGTACTATACCTCTAGCCCACGTCCTACCTAGTGTGTCAGTGTATTACTCCAGTGCTCCTGATGGATGTTACTCACAGGTACTATACCTCTAGCCCACGTCCTACCTAGTGTGTCAGTGTATTACTCCAGTGCTCCTGATGGATGTTACTCACAGGTACTATACCTCTAGCCCACGTCCTACCTAGTGTGTCAGTGTATTACTGCAGTGCTCCTGAGGGGATGTTACTCACAGGTACTATACCTCTAGCCCACGTCCTACCTAGAGTGTCAGTGTATTACTGCAGTGCTCCTAATGGATGTTACTCACAGGTACTATACCTCTAGCCCACGTCCTACCTAGTGTGTCAGTGTATTACTCCAGTGCTCCTGAGTGATGTTAATCACAGGTACTATACCTTTAGCCCACGTCCTACCTAGTGTGTCAGTGTATTACTCCAGTGCTCCTAATGGATGTTACTCACAGGTACTATACCTCTAGCCCACGTCCTACCTAGTGTGTCAGTGTATTACTGCAGTGCTCCTAATGGATGTTACTCACAGGTATTATACCTCTAGCCCACGTCCTACCTAGTGTGTCAGTGTATTACTCCAGTGCTCCTGAGGGGATGTTACTCACAGGTACTATACCTCTAGCCCACGTCCTACCTAGTGTGTCAGTGTATTACTCTAGAGCTCCTAATGGATGTTACTCACAGGTACTATACCTCTAGCCCACTTCCTCCCTAGTGTGTCAGTGTATTACTCCAGTGCTCCTGCTGGATGTTACTCACAGGTACTATACCTCTAGCCCACGTCCTACCTAGTGTGTCAGTGTATTACTGCAGTGCTCCTGATGGATGTTACTTACAGGTACTATACCTCTAGCCCACGTCCTACCTAGTGTGTCAGTGTATTACTCCAGTGCTCCTGATGGATGTTACTCACAGGTACTATACCTCTAGCCCACGTCCTACCTAGTGTGTCAGTGTATTACTCCAGTGCTCCTGATGGATGTTACTCACAGGTACTATACCTCTAGCCCACGTCCTACCTAGTGTGTCAGTGTATTACTCCAGTGCTCCTGAGGGGATGTTACTCACAGGTACTATACCTCTAGCCCACGTCCTACCTATAGTGTCAGTGTATTACTGCAGTGCTCCTAATGGATGTTACTCACAGGTACTATACCTCTAACCCACGTCCTACCTAGTGTGTCAGTGTATTACTCCAGTGCTCCTGAGTGATGTTAATCACAGGTACTATACCTTTAGCCCACGTCCTACCTAGTGTGTCAGTGTATTACTCCAGTGCTCCTAATGGATGTTACTCACAGGTACTATACCTCTAGCCCACGTCCTACCTAGTGTGTCAGTGTATTACTCCACTGCTCCTAATGGATGTTACTCACAGGTACTATACCTCTAGCCCACGTCCTACCTAGTGTGTCAGTGTATTACTCAAGTGCTCCTGATGGATGTTACTCACAGGTACTGTACCTCTAGCCCACGTCCTACCTAGAGTGTCAGTGTATTACTGCAGTGCTCCTAATGGATGTTACTCACAGGTACTATACCTCTAGCCCACGTCCTACCTAGTGTGTCAGTGTATTACTCCAGTGCTCCTGAGTGATGTTAATCACAGGTACTATACCTTTAGCCCACGTCCTACCTAGTGTGTCAGTGTATTACTCCAGTGCTCCTAATGGATGTTACTCACAGGTACTATACCTCTAGCCCACGTCCTACCTAGTGTGTCAGTGTATTACTGCAGTGCTCCTGATGGATGTTACTCACAGGTACTATACCTCTAGCACACGTCCTACCTACTGTGTCAGTGTATTACTCCAGTGCTCCTGATGGATGTTACTCACAGGTACTATACCTCTAGCCCACGTCCTCCCTAGAGTCAGTGTATTACTGCAGTGCTCCTGATGGATGTTACTCACAGGTACTATACCTTTAGCCCACGTCCTACCTAGTGTGTCAGTGTATTACTGCAGTGCTCCTGATAGATGTTACTCACAGGTACTATACCTCTAGCCCACGTCCTACCTAGTGTGTCAGTGTATTACAGCAGTGCTCCTAATGGATGTTACTCACAGGTACTATACTTCTAGCACACGTCCTACCTAGTGTGTCAGTGTATTACTCCAGTGCTCCTGATGGATGTTACTCACAGGTACTATACCTCTAGCCCACGTCCTACCTAGTGTGTCAGTGTATTACTCCAGTGCTCCTGATGGATGTTACTCACAGGTACTATACCTCTAGCCCACGTCCTACCTAGTGTGTCAGTGTATTACTGCAGTGCTCCTAATGGATGTTACTCACAGGTACTATACCTCTAGCCCACGTCCTACCTAGTGTGTCAGTGTATTACTCCAGTGCTCCTGATGGATGTTACTCACAGGTACTATACCTCTAGCCCACGTCCTACCTAGTGTGTCAGTGTATTACTCCAGTGCTCCTGATGGATGTTACTCACAGGTACTATACCTCTAGTCCACGTCCTACCTAGTGTGTCAGTGTATTACCGCAGTGCTCCTAATGGATGTTACTCACAGGTACTATACCTCTAGCCCACGTCCTACCTAGTGTGTCAGTGTATTACCCCAGTGCTCCTGATGGATGTTACTCACAGGTACTACACCTCTAGCCCACGTCCTACCTAGTGTGTCAGTGTATTACTCCAGTGCTCCTGATGGATGTTACTCACAGGTACTATACCTCTAGCCCACGTCCTACCTAGTGTGTCAGTGTATTACTGCAGTGCTCCTAATGGATGTTACTCACAGGTACTATACCTCTAGCCCACGTCCTCCCTAGTGTGTCAGTGTATTACTCCAGTGCTCCTGATGGATGTTACTCACAGGTACTATACATCTAGCCCACGTCCTACCTAGTGTGTCAGTGTATTACTCCAGTGCTCCTGATGGATGTTACTCACAGGTACTATACCTCTAGCCCACGTCCTCCCTAGAGTCAGTGTATTACTGCAGTGCTCCTGATGGATGTTACTCACAGGTACTATACCTCTAGCCCACGTCCTACCTAGTGTGTCAGTGTATTACGCCAGTGCTCCTGATGGATGTTACTCACAGTTACTACACCTCTAGCCCACGTCCTACCTAGTGTGTCAGTGTATTACTCCAGTGCTCCTGATGGATGTTACTCACAGGTACTATACCTCTAGCCCACGTCCTACCTACTGTGTCAGTGTATTACTCCAGTGCTCCTGATGTATGTTTCTTACAGGTACTATACCTCTAGCACACGTCCTACCTAGTGTGTCAGTGTATTACTCCAGTGCTCCTGATGGATGTTACTCACAGGTACTATACCTCTAGCCCACGTCCTACCTAGTGTGTCAGTGTATTACTCCAGTGCTCCTGATGGATGTTACTCACAGGTACTATACCTCTAGCCCACGTCCTACCTAGTGTGTCAGTGTATTACTCCAGTGCTCCTGATGGATGTTACTCACAGGTACTATACCTCTAGCCCACGTCCTACCTAGTGTGTCAGTGTATTACTCCAGTGCTCCTGATGGATGTTACTCACAGGTACTATACCTCTAGCCCACGTCCTACCTAGTGTGTCAGTGTATTACTGCAGTGCTCCTAATGGATGTTACTCACAGGTACTATACCTCTAGCCAACGTCCTACCTAGTGTGTCAGTGTATTACTCTAGAGCTCCTAATGGATGTTACTCACAGGTACTATACCTCTAGCCCACGTCCTACCTAGTGTGTCAGTGTATTACTGCAGTGCTCCTGATGGATGTTACTCACAGGTACTATACCTCTAGCCCACGTCCTAACTAGTGTGTCAGTGTATTACTGCAGTGCCCCTGATGGATGTTACTCACAGGTACTATACCTCTAGCCCACATCCTACCTAGTGTGTCAGTGTATTACTCCAGTGTTCCTGATGGATGTTACTCACAGGTACTATACCTCTAGCCCACGTCCTAACTACTGTGTCAGTGTATTACTCCAGTGCTCCTGATGGATGTTACTCACAGGTACTATACCTCTAGCCCACGTCCTACCGAGTGTGTCAGTGTATTACTCCAGTGCTCCTGATGGATGTTACTCACAGGTACTATACCTCTAGCCCACGTCCTACCTAGTGTGTCAGTGTATTACTCCAGTGCTCCTGATGGATGTTACTCACAGATACTATACATCTAGCCCACGTCCTAACTACTGTGTCAGTGTATTACTCCAGTGCTCCTGATGGATGTTACTCACAGGTACTACACCTATAGCCCACCTCCTACCTAGTGTGTCAGTGTATTACCCCAGTGCTCCTGATGGATGTTACTCACAGGTACTATACCTCTAGCCCACATCCTACCTAGTCTGTCAGTGTATTACTCCAGTGCTCCTGATTGATGTTACTCACAGGTACTATACCTCTAGCCCACGTCCTCCCTAGTGTGTCAGTGTATTACTCCAGTGCTCCTTATGGATGTTACTCGCAGGTACTATACCTCTAGCCCACGTCCTACCTAGTGTGTCAGTGTATTACTGCAGTGCTCCTAATGGATGTTACTCACAGGTACTATACCTCTAGCCCACGTCCTACCTTGTGTGTCAGTGTATTACTCCAGTGCTCCTCAGGGATGTTAATCACAGGTACTATACCTTTAGCCCACGTCCTACCTAGTGTGTCAGTGTATTACTCCAGTGCTCCTGATGGATGTTACTCACAGGTACTATACCTCTAGCCCACGTCCTACCTAGTGTGTCAGTGTATTACTGCAGTGCTCCTAATGGATGTTACTCACAGGTACTATACCTCTAGCCCACGTCCTACCTAGTGTGTCAGTGTATTACTCCAGTGCTCCTGATGGATGTTACTCACAGGTACTATACCTCTAGCCCACGTCCTACCTAGTGTGTCAGTGTATTACTCCAGTGTTCCTGATGGATGTTACTCACAGGTACTATACCTTTAGCCCACGTCCTACCTAGTGTGTCAGTGTATTACTCCAGTGCTCCTGATGGATGTTACTCACAGGTACTATACCTCTTGCCCACGTCCTACCTAGTGTGTCAGTGTATTACGGCATTGCTCCTAATGGATGTTACTCACAGGTACTATACCTCTAGCACACGTCCTACCTAGTGTGTCAGTGTATTACTCCAGTGCTCCTGATGGATGTTACTCACAGGTACTATACCTCTAGCCCACGTCCTACCTAGTGTGTCAGTGTATTACTCCAGTGCTCCTGATGGATGTTACTCACAGGTACTATACCTCTAGCCCACGTCCTACCTAGTGTGTCAGTGTATTACTCCAGTGCTCCTGATGGATGTTACTCACAGGTACTATACCTCTAGTCCACGTCCTACCTAGTGTGTCAGTGTATTACCGCAGTGCTCCTAATGGATGTTATTCACAGGTACTTTACCTCTAGCCCACGTCCTACCTAGTGTGTCAGTGTATTACCCCAGTGCTCCTGATGGATGTTACTCACAGGTACTACACCTCTAGCCCACGTCCTACCTAGTGTGTCAGTGTATTACTCCAGTGCTCCTGATGGATGTTACTCACAGGTACTATATCTCTAGCCCACGTCCTACCTAGTGTGTCAGTGTATTACTGCAGTGCTCCTAATGGATGTTACTCACAGGTACTATACTTCTAGCCCACGTCCTACCTAGTGTGTCAGTGTATTACTCCAGTGCTCCTGATGGATGTTACTCACAGGTACTACACCTCTATCCCACGTCCTACCTAGTGTGTCAGTGTATTACTCCAGTGCTCCTGATGGATGTTACTCACAGGTACTACACCTCTAGCCCACGTCCTACCTAGTGTGTCAGTGTATTACTCCAGTGCTCCTAATGGATGTTACTCACAGGTACTATACCTCTAGCCCACGTCCTACCTAGTGTGTCAGTGTATTACTCCAGTGCTCCTGATGGATGTTACTCACAGGTACTATACCTCTAGCCCACGTCCTACCTAGTGTGTCAGTGTATTACTCCAGTGCTCCTGATGGATGTTACTCACAGGTACTATACCTCTAGCCCACGTCCTACCTAGAGTGTCAGTGTATTACTCCAGTGCTCCTGATGGATGTTACTCACAGGTACTATACCTCTAGCCCACGTCCTACCTAGTGTGTCAGTGTATTACTGCAGTGCTCCTAATGGATGTTACTCACAGGTACTATACCTCTAGCCCACGTCCTACCTAGTGTGTCAGTGTATTACTCCAGTGCTCCTGATGGAAGTTACTCACAGGTACTATACCTCTAGCCCACGTCCTACCTAGTGTGTCAGTGTATTACTCCAGTGCTCCTGATGTATGTTTCTTACAGGTACTATACCTCTAGCACACGTCCTACCTAGTGTGTCAGTGTATTACTCCAGTGCTCCTGATGGATGTTACTCACAGGTACTACACCTCTATCCCACGTCCTACCTAGTGTGTCAGTGTATTACTCCAGTGCTCCTGATGGATGTTACTCACAGGTACTACACCTCTAGCCCACGTCCTACCTAGTGTGTCAGTGTATTACTCCAGTGCTCCTAATGGATGTTACTCACAGGTACTATACCTCTAGCCCACGTCCTACCTAGTGTGTCAGTGTATTACTCCAGTGCTCCTGATGGATGTTACTCACAGGTACTATACCTCTAGCCCACGTCCTACCTAGTGTGTCAGTGTATTACTCCAGTGCTCCTGATGGATGTTACTCACAGGTACTATACCTCTAGCCCACGTCCTACCTAGAGTGTCAGTGTATTACTCTAGAGCTCTTAATAGATGTTACTCACAGGTACTATACTTCTAGCCCACTTCCTCCCTAGTGTGTCAGTGTATTACTCCAGTGCGCCTAATGGATGTTACTCACAGGTACTATACCTCTAGCCCACGTCCTACCTAGTGTGTCAGTGTATTACTCCAGTGCTCCTGATGTATGTTACTCACAGGTACTATACCTCTAGCCCACGTCCTACCTAGTGTGTCAGTGTATTACTCCAGTGCTCCTGATGGATGTTACTCACAGGTACTATACCTCTAGCCCACGTCCTACCTAGTGTGTCAGTGTATTACTCCAGTGCTCCTGATGGATGTTACTCACAGGTACTATACCTCTAGCCCACGTCCTACCTAGTGTGTCAGTGTATTACTCCAGTGCTCCTGATGGATGTTACTCACAAGTACTATACCTCTAGCCCACGTCCTACCTAGTGTGTCAGTGTATTACTCCAGTGCTCCTGATGGATGTTACTCACAGGTACTATACCTCTAGCCCACGTCCTACCTAGTGTGTCAGTGTATTACTCCAGTGCTCCTAATGGTTGTTACTCACAGGTACTACACCTCTAGCCCACGTCCTCCCTAGTGTGTCAGTGTATTACTCCAGTGCTCCTGATGGATGTTACTCACAGGTACTACACCTCTAGCCCACCTCCTACCTAGTGTGTCAGTGTATTACCCCAGTGCTCCTGATGGATGTTACTCACAGGTACTATACCTCTAGCCCACATCCTACCTAGTCTGTCAGTGTATTACTCCAGTGCTCCTGATTGATGTTACTCACAGGTACTATACCTCTAGCCCACGTCCTACCTAGTGTGTCAGTGTATTACTCCAGTGCTCCTGATGTATGTTACTCACAGGTACTATACCTCTAGTCCACGTCCTACCTAGTGTGTCAGTGTATTACCGCAGTGCTCCTAATGGATGTTACTCACAGGTACTATACCTCAAGCCCACGTCCTACCTAGTGTGTCAGTGTATTACCCCAGTGCTCCTGATGGATGTTACTCACAGGTACTACACCTCTAGCCCACGTCCTACCTATTGTGTCAGTGTATTACTCCAGTGCTCCTGATGGATGTTACTCACAGGTACTATACCTCTAGCCCACATCCTACCTAGTGTGTCAGTGTATTACTCCAGTGCTCCTGATGGATGTTACTCACAGGTACTATACCTCTAGCCCACGTCCTACCTAGTGTGTCAGTGTATTACTGCAGTGCTCCTGATGGATGTTACTCACAGGTACTGTACCTCTAGCCCACGTCCTAACTAGTGTGTCAGTGTATTACTGCAGTGCTCCTGATGGATGTTACTCACAGGTACTATACCTCTAGCCCACGTCCTACCTAGTGTGTCAGTGTATTACTCCAGTGTTCCTGATGGATGTTACTCACAGGTACTATACCTCTAGCCCACGTCCTACCTAGTGTGTCAGTGTATTACTCCAGTGCTCCTAATGGATGTTACTCACAGGTACTATACCTCTAGCCCACGTCCTACCTAGTGTGTCAGTGTATTACTCCAGTGCTCCTGATGGATGTTACTCACAGGTACTATACCTCTAGCCCACGTCCTACCTAGTGTGTCAGTGTATTACTCCAGTGCTCCTAATGGATGTTACTCACAGGTACTATACCTCTAGCCCACGTCCTACCTAGTGTGTCAGTGTATTACTCCAGTGCTCCTGATGGATGTTACTCACAGTCACTGTTCCATTATGATGTAATTTTCTCCTTTACTTGTATAATTGCTGTACAGCACTAAGGAAACAATGCACCCCCCCCCCCCCCTCGTCCTCCCCTCCCCCTCGTGCATCAGTCGCTATGTATTTGCATCACATGCATGTGTAAAGGCCTGGAGCAGTATTTGCAGTCTGGGACCCATAGTCCCCTGTCTGGATAAAGCATGATAATAACAGTGTAAATCGCTGGGCCCATGATCTTTAGGTTTTAAAATGTCAGTTTAGGAATTTAACGTTGTATGAAAATGAAACAAGACCACAAAGCATATCGTTATGTGCGGCACCCTGCGCCTTTACTACAGATGTGTCCTGCCACTTCCTTCCAGCGTGTCTCCCGTGACGTGCTATGCTGCATGAGGCTGCGATCCATTCACAGCCGCGGCTTTCCCATAGAGCATGTACTCACGAGAACCGGCAGTCGCGCTGCATACGCTACACAGCAACGCTGTAACAGGACACATCTGTATAAATGATTTACATATGAAAACTACTCATTCCGCACAGTAAATTTATATAGTTTCAACGTAAGTACCACCCAAATTGGGTCACTTTAGGGACTAACACCCAGATTGGGTCACATTAGGGACTAACACCCAGATTGGGTCAGATTAGGGACTAACACCCAGATTGGGTCACATTAGGGACTAACACCCAGATTGGGTCACATTAGGGACTAACACCCAGATTGGGTCACATTAGGGACTAACACCCAGATTGGGTCACATTAGGGACTAACACCCAGATTGGGTCATTTAGGTCCTGAAGAAAGTAAGGTATTCCGTGGTACATAAAACATAAAAGGAAGCTGACATTTTGAGTGTACTGGGAGAGGATTAGAATATGTTAGAACCTAAGAATCCTGGGTTGACATAATCACAGACTGGTCAGACTTAATCATGACTGAGGCCAACATTTGCCAGAAGTGTGTAGTACTCACATTTGTAACATACAAAGTAGTAACGAGAGCCACAGTTTGCGTCGCTCCACTTGCCCGAACTGATACGCACACAGGCATTTGTGTTCTGACTGGGCTCTCCTGAATTCCACATGGTGTAGGTGCCTGTGGCTCCATTACTCCATCGCCAAATGCCCAGAGGGGAGAGGTAAAGCCCAATCCAGGCCTCATTCTTGGTAACCACTGCAATCACAGACAGCAGCTCCTGATCTGACAGAGTACTGGCCAAGCCTGTGTAGTGAGACCTACAGTAGAAGGATGCTTCCAACCATGTGAGAGACTGATTCACCAAGTAATACCGAGTAGCTGAAGCCACAGAGCCTGCAGAGAGAGAAGAGAAAGTGTCAATCATATGGGAGGAAAGGAGGAAATACTGCCATGCTGGTCATTACTAAGGAGTTATCTCTTACCCATAATGCACATGCCTGACTAGTCACATGGACCTTGTATAGTTTGTGGCCTGTGGACATAAGTGACTATAGATGTTTGGTAATGAGTGGTCCCAGTTCTAAACCGTCGCCAGAACATGTGTTACTGTGGCAGTCTGATACTCCTATACCAGAGACCAAACGCTAAAAAGAAAGGAGTGGAGAAGGTCGGAGCCATAGAGTGGAGAAGGTCGGATTTATAGGAGTGGAGAAGGACGGATTTATAGGAGTGGAGAAGGACGGATTTATAGGAGTGGAGAAGGACGGATTTATAGGAGTGGAGAAGGTCTGATCCATAGAGTGGAGAAGGTCGGAATTATAGGAGTGGAGAAGGTCGGATTCATAGGAGTAGAGAAGGTTGGATTCATAGGAGTAGAGAAGGACGGATTCGTAGGAGTGGAGAAGGTCGGATTTATAGGAGTGGAGAAGGACGGATTTATAGGAGTGGAGAAGGACGGATTTATAGGAGTGGAGAAGGACGGATTTATAGGAGTGGAGAAGGTCGGATTTATAGGAGTGGAGAAGGTCGGATTTATAGGAGTGGAGAAGGACGGATTTATAGGAGTGGAGAAGGACGGATTTATAGGAGTGGAGAAGGTCTGATCCATAGAGTGGAGAAGGTCGGATTTATAGGAGTGGAGAAGGACGGATTTATAGGAGTGGAGAAGGTCTGATCCATAGAGTGGAGAAGGTCGGATTTATAGGAGTGGAGAAGGTCGGATTTATAGGAGTGGAGAAGGACGGATTTATAGGAGTGGAGAAGGACGGATTTATAGGAGTGGAGAAGGACGGATTTATAGGAGTGGAGAAGGTCGGATTTATAGGAGTGGAGAAGGTCGGATTTATAGGAGTGGAGAAGGACGGATTTAAAGGAGTGAAGAAGGACGGATTTATAGGAGTGGAGAAGGTCGGATTTATAGGAGTGGAGAAGGTCGGATTTATAGGAGTGGAGAAGGTCGGATTTATAGGAGTGGAGAAGGAGGATTTATAGGAGTGGAGAAGGTCGGATTTATAGGAGTGGAGAAGGACGGATTTATAGGAGTGGAGAAGGTCGGATTTATAAGAGTGGAGAAGGTCGGATTTATAGGAGTGGAGAAGTGAGGAAGGACGGATTTATAGGAGTGGAGAAGGACGGATTTATAGGAGTGGAGAAGGACGGATTTATAGGAGTGGAGAAGGACGGATTTATAGGAGTGGAGAAGGTCTGATCCATAGAGTGGAGAAGGTCGGATTTATAGGAGTGGAGAAGGTCGGATTTATAGGAGTGGAGAAGGACGGATTTATAGGAGTGGAGAAGGACGGATTTATAGGAGTGGAGAAGGACGGATTTATAGGAGTGGAGAAGGACGGATTTATAGGAGTGGAGAAGGACGGATCCATAGAGTGGAGAAGGTCGGATCCATAGAGTGGAGAAGGTCGGATCCATAGAGTGGAGAAGGTCGGATCCATAGAGTGGAGAAGGTCGGATCCATAGAGTGGAGAAGGTCGGATTTATAGGAGTGGAGAAGGTCGGATTTATAGGAGTGGAGAAGGATGGATTTATAGGAGTGGAGAAGGTCGGATCCATAGAGTGGAGAAGGTCGGATCCATAGAGTGGAAAAGGTCAGATCCATAGAGTGGAGAAGGTCGGATCCATAGAGTCCCCTCCCAGGCTGACCGTCTGCCGGATTCCTGGCAGCAAGTCCCCTCCCAGGCTCAACATCTACCGGATTCCTGGTAGCGAGTCCCCTCCCAGGCTCACCATCTGTCGGATTCCTGGCAGCGAGTCCTCTCCCAGACTCACCGTCTTCCGTATTCCTGGCAGCGAGTCCCCTCCCAGGCTCACCATCTGCCAGATTCCTGGCAGCGAGTCCCCTCCCAGGCTCACCGTCTGCCGGATTCCTGGCAGCGAGTCCTCTCCCAGGCTCACCGTCTGCTGGATTCCTGGCAGCGAGTCCTCTCCCAGACTCACCGTCTGCCGGATTCCTGGCAGCGAGTCCCCTCCCAGGCTCACCATCTGCCGGATTCCTGGCAGCGAGTCCCCTCCCAGGCTCACCGGCTGCCGGATTCCTGGCAGCGAGTCCTCTCCCAGGCTCACCGGCTGCCGGATTCCTGGCAGCGAGTCCTCTCCCAGGCTCACCGTCTGCTGGATTCCTGGCAGCGAGTCCTCTCCCAGGCTCACCGTCTGCTGGATTCCTGGCAGAGAGTCCTCTCCCAGGCTCTCCGTCTGCCGGATTCCTGGCAGCGATGGATTCCTGGCAGCGAGTCCCCTCCCAGGCTCACCGTCTGCCGGATTCCTGGCAGCGAGTCCTCTCCCAGGCTCACCATCTGCCGGATTCCTGGCAGCGAGTCCCCTCCCAGGCTCACCGTCTGCCAGATTCCTGGCATCGAGTCCCCTCCCAGGCTCACCGTCTGCCTGAGTTTCCCGGCAGCGAGTCCTCTCCCAGGCTCTCCGTCTGCTGGATTCCTGGCAGCGAGTCCTCTCCCAGGCTCACCATCTGCCGGATTCCTGGCAGCAGTCCCCTCCCAGGGTCACCGTCTGCCGGATTCCTGGCAGCGAGTCCTCTCCCAGGCTCACCATCTGCCGGATTCCTGGCAGCGAGTCCTCCCCAGGCTCACCATCTGCCGGATTCCTGGCAGCGAGTCCTCTCCCAGGCTCTCCGTCTGCTGGATTCCTGGCAGCGAGTCCCCTCCCAGGCTCACCGTCTGTCGGATTCCTGGCAGCGAGTCCCCTCCCAGGCTCACCGTCTGTCGGATTCCTGGCAGCGAGTCCTCTCCCAGGCTCTCCGTCTGCCGGATTCCTGGCAGCGAGTCCCCTCCCAGGGTCACCGTCTGCCGGATTCCTGGCAGCGAGTCCTCTCCCAGGCTCACCGTCTGTCGGATTCCTGGCAGCGAGTCCCCTCCTAGGCTCACCGTCTGCCGGATTCCTGGCAGCGAGTCCCCTCCCAGGCTCACCGTCTGCCGGATTCCTGGCAGCGAGTCCTCTCCCAGGCTCACCATCTGCCAGATTCGTGGCAGCGAGTCCTCTCCCAGGCTCACCATCTGCCGGAATCCTGGCAGCGAGTCCTCTCCCAGGCTCACCATCTGCCGGATTCCAGGTAGCGAGTCCCCTCCCAGGCTCACCATCTGCCGGATTCCTGGCAGCGAGTCCCCTCCCAGGCTCACCGTCTCCCGGATTCCTGGCAGAGAGTCCCCTCCAAGGCTCACCGTCTGCCGGATTCTTGCCAGCGAGTTCCCTCCCAGGCTCACCGTCTGTCGGATTCCTGGCAGCGAGTCCTCTCCCAGGCTCACCATCTGTCGGATTCCTGGCAGCGAGTCCTCTCCCAGGCTCACCATCTGCCGGATTCCTGGCAGCGAGTCCTCTCCCAGGCTCACCATCTGCCGGATTCCTGGCAGCGAGTCCTCTCCCAGGCTCACCGTCTGCTGGATTCCTGGCAGCCTGTCCTCTCCCAGGCTCACCGTCTGCCGGATTCCTGGCAGCCTGTCCTCTCCCAGGCTCACCGTCTGCCGGATTCCTGGCAGCGAGTCCTCTCCCAGGCTCACCATCTGCCGGATTCCTGGCAGCGAGTCCCCTCCCAGGCTCACCGTCTGCCGGATTCCTGGAAGCGAGTCCCCTCCCAGGCTCACCGTCTGCCGGATTCCTGGCAGCGAGTCCTCTCCCAGGCTCACCATCTGCCAGATTCCTGGCAGCGAGTCCTCTCCCAGGCTCACCATCTGCCGGATTCCTGGCAGCTAGTTCCCTCCCAGGCTCACCATCTGTCGGATTCCTGGCAGCGAGTCCTCTCCCAGGCTCACCGTCTGCCGGATTCCTGGCAGCGAGTCCTCTCCCAGGCTCACCATCTGCCGGATTCCTGGCAGCGAGTCCCCTCCCAGGCTCACCGTCTGCCGGATTCCTGGCAGCGAGTCCTCTCCCAGGCTCTCTGTCTGCTGGATTCCTGGCAGCGAGTCCTCTCCCAGGCTTACCATCTGTCGGATTCCTGGCAGCGAGTCCCCTCCCTGGCTCACCATCTGTCGGATTCCTGGCAGCGAATCCCCTCCCAGGCTCACCATCTGTCGGATTCCTGGCAGCGAGTCCTCTCCCAGGCTCACCATCTGTCGGATTCCTAGCAGCGAGTCCCCTCCCTGGCTCACCATCTGTCGGATTCCTGGCAGCGAGTCCTCTCCCAGGCTCACCATCTGTCGGATTCCTAGCAGCGAGTCCCCTCCCAGGCTCACCATCTGCCGGATTCCTGGCAGCGAGTCCCCTCCCAGGCTCACCATCTGTCGGATTCCTGGCAGCGAGTCCTCTCCCAGGCTCACCATCTGTCGGATTCCTAGCAGCGAGTCCCCTCCCAGGCTCACCATCTGTCGGATTCCTGGCAGCGAGTCCCCTCCCAGGCTCACCATCTGTCGGATTCCTGGCAGCGAGTCCTCTCCCAGGCTCACCATCTGTTGGATTCCTGGCAGCGAGTCCTCTCCCAGGCTCACCATCTGTCGGATTCCTGGGAGCGAGTCCCCTCCCAGGCTCACCATCTGTCGGATTCCTGGCAGCGAGTCCCCTCCCAGGCTCACCATCTGTCGGATTCCTGGCAGCGAGTCCTCTCCCAGGCTCACCATCTGTTGGATTCCTGGCAGCGAGTCCTCTCCCAGGCTCACCATCTGTTGGATTCCTGGCAGCGAGTCCTCTCCCAGGCTCACCATCTGTCGGATTCCTAGCAGCGAGTCCCCTCCCAGGCTCACCATCTGTCGGATTCCTGGCAGCGAGTCCCCTCCCAGGCTCACCATCTGTCGGATTCCTGGCAGCGAGTCCTCTCCCAGGCTCACCATCTGTTGGATTCCTGGCAGCGAGTCCTCTCCCAGGCTCTCCATCTGCCGGATTCCTGGCAGCGAGTTCTCTCCCAGGCTCACCATCTGCCGGATTCCTGGTAGCGAGTCCCCTCCCAGGCTCACCGTCTGCAGGATTCCTGGCAGCGAGTCCTCTCCCAGGCTCACCGTCTGCCGGATTCCTGGCAGCGAGTCCTCTCCCAGGCTCACCATCTGCCGGATTCCTGGCAGCGAGTCCCCTCCCAGGCTCACCATCTGCCGGATTCCTGGTAGCGAGTCCCCTCCCAGGCTCACCGTCTGCAGGATTCCTGGCAGCGAGTCCTCTCCCAGGCTCACCGTCTGCCGGATTCCTGGCAGCGAGTCCTCTCCCAGGCTCACCATCTGCCGGATTCCTGGCAGCGAGTCCCCTCCCAGGCTCACCGGCTCACCATCTGCCGGATTCTTGGCAGCGAGTCCTCTCCCAGGCTCACCGTCTGCCGGATTCCTGGCAGCGAGTCCTCTCCCAGGCTCACCATCTGCCGGATTCCTGGCAGCGAGTCCCCTCCCAGGCTCACCGGCTCACCATCTGCCGGATTCCTGGCAGCGAGTCCTCTCCCAGGCTCACCATCTGCCGGATTCCTGGCAGCGAATCCCCTCCCAGGCTCACCGTCTGCCGGATTCCTGGCAGCGAGTCCTCTCCCAGGCTCACCGTCTGCCGGATTCCTGGCAGCGAGTCCCCTCCCAGGCTCTCTGTCTGCCGGATTCCTGGCAGCGAGTCCCCTCCCAGGCTCACCGTCTGCCGGATTCCTGGCAGCGAGTCCTCTCCCAGGCTCACCATCTGTCGGATTCCTGGCAGCGAGTCCTCTCCCAGGCTCACCATCTGCCGGATTCCTGGCAGCGAGTCCTCTCCCAGGCTCACCATCTGCCGGATTCCTGGCAGCGAGTCCTCTCCCAGGCTCACCATCTGTCGGATTCCTAGCAGCGAGTCCCCTCCCTGGCTCACCATCTGTCGGATTCCTGGCAGCGAGTCCCCTCCCAGGCTCACCATCTGTCGGATTCCTGGCAGCGAGTCCTCTCCCAGGCTCACCATCTGTCGGATTCCTAGCAGCGAGTCCCCTCCCAGGCTCACCGTCTGCCGGATTCCTGGCAGCGAGTCCTCTCCCAGGCTCACCATCTGCCGGATTCCTGGCAGCGAGTCCCCTCCCAGGCTCACCGGCTCACCATCTGCCGGATTCTTGGCAGCGAGTCCTCTCCCAGGCTCACCGTCTGCCGGATTCCTGGCAGCGAGTCCTCTCCCAGGCTCACCATCTGCCGGATTCCTGGCAGCGAGTCCCCTCCCAGGCTCACCGGCTCACCATCTGCCGGATTCCTGGCAGCGAGTCCTCTCCCAGGCTCACCATCTGCCGGATTCCTGGCAGCGAGTCCCCTCCCAGGCTCACCGTCTGCCGGATTCCTGGCTGCGAGTCCTCTCCCAGGCTCACCGTCTGCCGGATTCCTGGCAGCGAGTCCCCTCCCAGGCTCACCGTCTGCCGGATTCCTGGCAGCGAGTCCTCTCCCAGGCTCACCATCTGTCGGATTCCTGGCAGCGAGTCCTCTCCCAGGCTCACCATCTGCCGGATTCCTGGCAGCGAGTCCTCTCCCAGGCTCACCATCTGCCGGATTCCTGGCAGCGAGTCCTCTCCCAGGCTCACCGTCTGTCGGATTCCTGGCAGCGAGTCCCCTCCCAGGCTCACCATCTGCCGGATTCCTGGCAGCGAGTCCTCTCCCAGGCTCACCATCTGCCGGATTCTTGGCAGCGAGTCCCCTCCCAGGCTCACCATCTGCCGGATTCCTGAAAGCTGAGATCCCGGCAGCCAGTATATTGACTGCATCCCTTATTTTCTGATGTGGATTTTATAACCATGTTTAATGAAAATGTAATGAAAATATGTAAAGATCTTAATAACAAGACACATTTATATATACAGGTCATCAATGAACTTTCTGTTGTTGTATTACAAAGATTTTCAGCCATTGTATGCTAAGAGCTCATTTACTGACAAAAGAACTGACAACAGAATGGCGCTGTACAGTATGTTTACATCACCGTCTGTGTCTCTATGACATGTACCACCAGTGATTTATTTCTACCTGTAGAACTCATGGAGAACACTATATACTGTTAGGAATTATATATATATATATGTCTCATAACTTATCCCAATGTCTAACAATAGGAAGCGGTTATAATACTGCCAGCCAGGATCCCGGCGGTCACAATTCTGACGGCGGAATGCTGACAGAGGGAGAAATGCCGCCGCTGGATTACCGGTGAGACAGGCTATTCTCCCTCTGGTCCACGACACCAATAGACTTTAACCTGTGAGGTGAGCGCAGCTTTCTAGCGTTCGCCCCTTTTCCGCATTCTGGCAGATGGGATACTGCTGTTGGGATCATGACAGCCGTGCTCCCGTCCGTAGCCCCTAACAACAAAATATTACATGGCTTTTTTTTAAAAATGTGCACAAGACAAGGACTTTCTGGGTGAGTTTGAGGTAAATTGGGGCGTGCGGCTAAAGCTGGGTACACACTATACAATTATTGAGCCGATGTGGATTCTCTGACAGATTTATTGTGTAGTGTGTACAAAGGATCGTTTCAGCGTTTCGCTGATAATTCTGGAAAATCTTGGCCACACACAAGCGATCGATTTTGCGATCTGTTGTCCCAAACCAAAATTGTCAGACACAGTCTCCCGATAGCGAGTAGTGTGTGCGCAATGCTCTGCCCATATTTCCTGTTTTCCTGTCACTATGTCGTCCTACTTGTGGGTGACATATGCACACGCAGCGTGACCTGGCAGAAAGCCCGGAACTTTTAGTGTGTAGCTCAGATATTGGTGCCTATAATCTCCCAAAATATCAGCCGATTGTCCGGCCGACCAAAAAACATCTGACAGTGTGTACCGAGCTTTACACATCTAGAGACAATGCCTCTGCTACAGATAAAACTACCTCTAGCAGACACTCCAATGCACGGGGCGTAGCCAGAACTTTGTAGGCCCCATAGCAGTATACTGAAGGGGCCCCTGTCCAGTGCTTCCAGTGAGAGAGCTCTCCTCAGCATGTGTGAATGTTATGACCAATAGTGGTGCCTCAGGTACTGTTATGTCACATTGTAGGGCTGCCAGTACACATTAAGCCACACAGTACCCCCAATTCACATTATGCCATACAGTACCCCTACTTCATATTACACTACAGGGCAGTGCCTCCACTTCATATTGTGCCATACTATAATGCCTCCACTTCATATTGTGCCATACTATAATGCCTCCACTTCATATTGTGCCATACTATAATGCCTCCACTTCATATTGTGTCATACTATAATGCCTCCACTTCATATTGTGCCATACTATAATGACTCCACTTCATATTGTGTCATACCATAATGCCTCCACTTCATATTGTGTCATGCTATAATGCCTCCACTTCATATTGTGCCATACTATAATGCCTCCATTTCATATTGTGTCATACTATAATGCCTCCACTTCATATTGTGCCATACTATAATGCCTCCACTTCATATTGTGCCATACTATAATGCCTCCACTTTATATTGTGCCATACTATAATGCCTCCACTTCATATTGTGCCATACTATAATGCCTCCACTTCATATTGTGCCATACTATAATGCCTCCACTTCATATTGTGCCATACTATAATGCCTCCACTTCATATTGTGCCATACTATAATGCCTCCACTTCATATTGTGCCATACTATAATGCCTCCACTTCATATTGTGCCATACTATAATGCCTCCACTTCATATTGTGCCATACTATAATGCCTCCATTTCATATTGTGCCATACTATAATGACTCCACTTCATATTGTGCCATACTATAATGCCTCCACTTCATATAGTGCCATACTATAATGCCTCCACTTCATAATGTGCCATACTATAATGCCTCCACTTCATATTGTGCCATACTATAATGATTCCACTTCATATTGTGCCATACTATACTGACTCCACTTCATATTGTGCCATACTATAATGCCTCCACTTCATATTGTGCCATACTATAATGACTCCACTTCATATTGTGTCATACCATAATGCCTCCACTTCATATTGTGTCATACTATAATGCCTCCACTTCATATTGTGCCATACTATAATGCCTCCATTTCATATTGTGCCATACTATAATGCCTCCACTTCATATTGTGCCATACTATAATGCCTCCACTTCATATTGTGTCATACTATAATGCCTCCACTTAATATTGTGCCATACTATAATGCCTGCATTTCATATTGTGCCATACTATAATGCCTCCACTTCATATTGTGCCATACTATAATGCCTCCACTTCATATTGTGTCATACTATAATGCCTCCACTTAATATTGTGCCATACTATAATGCCTCCATTTCATATTGTGTCATACTATAATGCCTCCACTTCATATTGTGCCATACTATAATGCCTCCACTTCATATATTGTGCCATACTATAATGCCTCCACTTTATATTGTGCCATACTATAATGCCTCCACTTCATATTGTGCCATACTATAATGCCTCCACTTCATATTGTGCCATACTATAATGCCTCCATTTCATATTGTGCCATACTATAATGACTCCATTTCATATTGTGCCATACTATAATGACTCCACTTCATATTGTGCCATACTATAATGCCTCCATTTCATATTGTGCCATACTATGACTCCACTTCATATTGTGCCATACTATAATGCCTCCACTTCATATAGTGCCATACTATAATGCCTCCACTTCATATTGTGCCATACTATAATGATTCCACTTCATATTGTGCCATACTATAATGCCTCCACTTCATATTGTGCCATACTATGATTCCACTTCATATTGTGCCATACTATACTGACTCCACTTCATATTGTGCCATACTATAATGCCTCCACTTCATATTGTGCCATACTATAATAACTCCACTTCATATTGTGTCATACCATAATGCCTCCACTTCATATTGTGTCATACTATAATGCCTCCACTTCATATTGTGCCATACTATAATGCCTCCATTTCATATTGTGCCATACTATAATGCCTCCACTTCATATTGTGCCATACTATAATGCCTCCACTTCATATTGTGTCATACTATAATGCCTCCACTTAATATTGTGCCATACTATAATGCCTGCATTTCATATTGTGCCATACTATAATGCCTCCACTTCATATTGTGCCATACTATAATGCCTCCACTTCATATTGTGTCATACTATAATGCCTCCACTTAATATTGTGCCATACTATAATGCCTCCATTTCATATTGTGTCATACTATAATGCCTCCACTTCATATTGTGCCATACTATAATGCCTCCACTTCATATATTGTGCCATACTATAATGCCTCCACTTTATATTGTGCCATACTATAATGCCTCCACTTCATATTGTGCCATACTATAATGCCTCCACTTCATATTGTGCCATACTATAATGCCTCCATTTCATATTGTGCCATACTATAATGACTCCATTTCATATTGTGCCATACTATAATGACTCCACTTCATATTGTGCCATACTATAATGCCTCCATTTCATATTGTGCCATACTATAATGCCTCCACTTCATATTGTGCCATACTATAATGCCTCCACTTCATATTGTGCCATACTATAATGCCTCCACTTCATATTGTGCCATACTATAATGCCTCCACTTCATATTGTGCCATACTATAATGCCTCCACTTCATATTGTGCCATACTATAATGCCTCCACTTCATATTGTGCCATACTATAATGCCTCCACTTCATATTGTGCCATACTATAATGCCTCCACTTCATATTGTGTCATACTATAATGCCTCCATTTCATATTGTGCCATACTATAATGACTCCACTTCATATTGTGCCATACTATAATGTCTCCACTTCATATTGTGCCATACTATAATGCCTCCACTTCATATTGTGCCATACTATAATGCCTCCATTTCATATTGTGCCATACTATAATGCCTCCACTTCATATTGTGCCATACTATAATGCCTCCATTTCATATTGTGCCATACTATAATGCCTCCATTTCATATTGTGCCATACTATAATGCCTCCACTTCATATTGTGCCATACTATAGTGCCTCCACTTCATATTGTGCCATACTATAATGCCTCCACTTCATATTGTGCCATACTATAATGCCTCCACTTCATATTGTGTCATACTATAATGCCTCCACTTCATATTGTGCCATACTATAATGCCTCCACTTCATATTGTGTCATACTATAATGCCTCCACTTCATATTGTGCCATACTATAATGACTCCACTTCATATTGTGCCATACTATAATGCCTCCACTTCATATTGTGCCATACTATAATGCCTCCACTTCATATTGTGCCATACTATAATGCCTCCACTTCATATTGTGCCATACTATAATGCCTCCATTTCATATTGTGCCATACTATAATGCCTCCACTTCATATTGTGCCATACTATAACGCCTCCACTTCATATTGTGCCATACTATAATGCCTCCACTTCATATTGTGCCATACTATAAAGCCTCCACTTCATATTGTGCCATACTATAATGCCTCCACTTCATATTGTGCCATACTATAATGCCTCCACTTCATATTGTGCCATACTATAATGCCTCCACTTCATATTGTGTCATACTATAATGCCTCCATTTCATATTGTGCCATACTATAATGCCTCCATTTCATATTGTGCCATACTATAATGCCTCCACTTCATATTGTGCCATACTATAATGCCTCCACTTCATATTGTGCCATACTATAATGCCTCCACATCATATTGTGCCATACTATAATGCCTCCACTTCATATTGTGCCATACTATAATGCCTCCATTTCATATTATGCCATACTATAATGCCACCACTTCATATTGTGTAATACTATAATGCCTCCATTTCATATTGTGCCATACTATAATGCCTCCACTTCATATTGTGCCATACTATAATGCCTCCACTTCATATTGTGCCATACTATAATGCCTCCATTTCAAATTGTGCCATACTATAATGCCTCCACTTCATATTGTGCCATACTATAATGCCTCCACTTCATATTGTGCCATAGTATAATGCCTCCACTTCATATTGTGCCATAGTATAATGCCTCCACTTCATATTGTGCCATACTATAATGCCTCCACTTCATATTGTGCCATACTATAATGCCTTCATTTCATATTGTGCCATACTATGACTCCATTTCATATTGTGCCATACTATAATGACTCCACTTCATATTGTGCCATACTATAATGCCTCCACTTTATATTGTGTCATACTATAATGCCTTCATTTCATATTGTGCCATACTATAATGCCTTCATTTCATATTGTGCCATACTATAATGCCTCCATTTCATATTGTGCCATACTATAATGCCTCCATTTCATATTGTGCCATACTATAATGCCTCCATTTCATATTGTGCCATACTATAATGCCTCCACTTCATATTGTGCCATACTATAATGCCTCCACTTCATATTGTGCCATACTATAATGCCTCCATTTCATATTGTGTCATACTATAATGCCTCCACTTAATATTGTGCCATACTATAATGCCTGCATTTCATATTGTGCCATACTATAATGCCTCCACTTCATATTGTGCCATACTATAATGCCTCCACTTCATATTGTGTCATACTATAATGCCTCCACTTAATATTGTGCCATACTATAATGCCTGCATTTCATATTGTGCCATACTATAATGCCTCCACTTCATATTGTGCCATACTATAATGCCTCCACTTCATATTGTGTCATACTATAATGCCTCCACTTAATATTGTGCCATACTATAATGCCTCCATTTCATATTGTGTCATACTATAATGCCTCCACTTCATATTGTGCCATACTATAATGCCTCCACTTCATATATTGTGCCATACTATAATGCCTCCACTTTATATTGTGCCATACTATAATGCCTCCACTTCATATTGTGCCATACTATAATGCCTCCACTTCATATTGTGCCATACTATAATGCCTCCATTTCATATTGTGCCATACTATAATGACTCCATTTCATATTGTGCCATACTATAATGACTCCACTTCATATTGTGCCATACTATAATGCCTCCATTTCATATTGTGCCATACTATAATGCCTCCACTTCATATTGTGCCATACTATAATGCCTCCACTTCATATTGTGCCATACTATAATGCCTCCACTTCATATTGTGCCATACTATAATGCCTCCACTTCATATTGTGCCATACTATAATGCCTCCACTTCATATTGTGCCATACTATAATGCCTCCACTTCATATTGTGCCATACTATAATGCCTCCACTTCATATTGTGCCATACTATAATGCCTCCACTTCATATTGTGTCATACTATAATGCCTCCATTTCATATTGTGCCATACTATAATGACTCCACTTCATATTGTGCCATACTATAATGTCTCCACTTCATATTGTGCCATACTATAATGCCTCCACTTCATATTGTGCCATACTATAATGCCTCCATTTCATATTGTGCCATACTATAATGCCTCCACTTCATATTGTGCCATACTATAACGCCTCCACTTCATATTGTGCCATACTATAATGCCTCCACTTCATATTGTGCCATACTATAAAGCCTCCACTTCATATTGTGCCATACTATAATGCCTCCACTTCATATTGTGCCATACTATAATGCCTCCACTTCATATTGTGCCATACTATAATGCCTCCACTTCATATTGTGTCATACTATAATGCCTCCATTTCATATTGTGCCATACTATAATGCCTCCATTTCATATTGTGCCATACTATAATGCCTCCACTTCATATTGTGCCATACTATAATGCCTCCACTTCATATTGTGCCATACTATAATGCCTCCACATCATATTGTGCCAAACTATAATGCCTCCACTTCATATTGTGCCATACTATAATGCCTCCATTTCATATTATGCCATACTATAATGCCACCACTTCATATTGTGTAATACTATAATGCCTCCATTTCATATTGTGCCATACTATAATGCCTCCACTTCATATTGTGCCATACTATAATGCCTCCACTTCATATTGTGCCATACTATAATGCCTCCATTTCAAATTGTGCCATACTATAATGCCTCCACTTCATATTGTGCCATACTATAATGCCTCCACTTCATATTGTGCCATAGTATAATGCCTCCACTTCATATTGTGCCATAGTATAATGCCTCCACTTCATATTGTGCCATACTATAATGCCTCCACTTCATATTGTGCCATACTATAATGCCTTCATTTCATATTGTGCCATACTATGACTCCATTTCATATTGTGCCATACTATAATGACTCCACTTCATATTGTGCCATACTATAATGCCTCCACTTTATATTGTGTCATACTATAATGCCTTCATTTCATATTGTGCCATACTATAATGCCTTCATTTCATATTGTGCCATACTATAATGCCTCCATTTCATATTGTGCCATACTATAATGCCTCCATTTCATATTGTGCCATACTATAATGCCTCCATTTCATATTGTGCCATACTATAATGCCTCCACTTCATATTGTGCCATACTATAATGCCTCCACTTCATATTGTGCCATACTATAATGCCTCCATTTCATATTGTGCCATACTATAATGCCTCCACTTCATATTGTGACATACTATAATGCCTCCATTTCATATTGTGACATAGTATAATGCGTCCACTTCATATTGTGCCATACTATAATGCCTCCACTTCATATTGTGTCATACTATAATGCCTCCATTTCATATTGTGCCATACTATAATGCCTCCACTTCATATTGTGCCATAGTATAATGCCTCCACTTCATATTGTGCCATAGTATAATGCCTCCACTTCATATTGTGCCATACTATAATGCCTCCACTTCATATTGTGCCATACTATAATGCCTTCATTTCATATTGTGCCATACTATGACTCCATTTCATATTGTGCCATACTATAATGACTCCACTTCATATTGTGCCATACTATAATGCCTCCACTTTATATTGTGTCATACTATAATGCCTTCATTTCATATTGTGCCATACTATAATGCCTTCATTTCATATTGTGCCATACTATAATGCCTCCATTTCATATTGTGCCATACTATAATGCCTCCATTTCATATTGTGCCATACTATAATGCCTCCACTTCATATTGTGCCATACTATAATGCCTCCACTTCATATTGTGCCATACTATAATGCCTCCATTTCATATTGTGTCATACTATTATGCCTCCACTTCATATTGTGCCATAATATAATGCCTCCATTTCATATTGTGCCATACTATAATGCCTCCACTTCATATTGTGCCATACTATAATGCCTCCATTTCATATTGTGCCATACTATAATGCCTCCATTTCATATTGTGCCATACTATAATGCCTCCACTTCATATTGTGCCATACTATAATGCCTCCACTTCATATTGTGCCATACTATAATGCCTCTACTTCATATTGTGCCATACTATAATGCCTCCACTTCATATTGTGCCATACTATAATGCCTCCACTTCATATTGTGCCATACTATAATGCCTCCATTTCATATTGTGCCATACTATAATGCCTCCACTTCATATTGTGCCATACTATAATGCCTCCACTTCATATTGTGCCATACTATAATGCCTCCATTTCATATTGTGTCATACTATTATGCCTCCACTTCATATTGTGCCATACTATAATGCCTCCACTTCATATTGTGCCATACTATAATGCCTCCATTTCATATTGTGCCATACTATAATGCCTCCACTTCATTTTGTGTCATACTATAATGCCTCCACTTCATATTGTGCCATACTATAATGCCTCCACTTCATATTGTGTCATACTATAATGCCTCCACTTCATATTGTGCCATAGTATAATGCCTCCACTTCATATTGTGCCATAGTATAATGCCTCCACTTCATATTGTGCCATACTATAATGACTCCACTTCATATTGTGCCATAGTATAATGCCTCCACTTCATATTGTGCCATACTATAATGCCTTCATTTCATATTGTGCCATACTATAATGACTCCACTTCATATTGTGTCATACTATAATGCCTTAATTTCATATTGTGCCATACTATAATGCCTCCACTTCATATTGTGCCATACTATAATGCCTCCATTTCATATTGTGCCATACTATAATGATTCCATTTCATATTGTGCCATACTATAATGCCTCCACTTCATATTGTGCCATACTATAATGCCTCCACTTCATATTGTGCCATACTATAATGCCTCCACTTCATATTGTGCCATACTATAATGCCTCCACTTCATATTGTGCCATACTATAATGCCTCCATTTCAAATTGTGCCATACTATAATGCCTCCATTTCATATTGTACCATACTATAATGCCTCCACTTCATATTGTGCCATACTATAATGCCTCCATTTCATATTGTGTTATACTATTATGCCTCCACTTCATATTGTGCCATACTATAATGCCTCCATTTCATATTGTGCCATACTATAATGCCTCCATTTCATATTGTGCCATACTATAATGCCTCCACTTCATATTGTGTCATACTATAATGCCTCCACTTCATATTGTGCCATACTATAATGCCTCCACTTCATATTGTGCCATAGTATAATGCCTCCACTTCATATTGTGCCATAGTATAATGCCTCCACTTCATATTGTGCCATACTATAATGACTTCACTTCATATTGTGCCATAGTATAATGCCTCCACTTCATATTGTGCCATACTATAATGCCTTCATTTCATATTGTGCCATACTATAATGACTCCATTTCATATTGTGCCATACTATAATGACTCCACTTCATATTGTGTCATACTATAATGCCTTAATTTCATATTGTGCCATACTATAATGCCTCCACTTCATATTGTGCCATACTATAATGCCTCCATTTCATATTGTGCCATACTATAATGCCTCCACTTCATATTGTGCCATACTATAATGCCTCCACTTCATATTGTGCCATACTATAATGCCTCCACTTCATATTGTGCCATACTATAATGCCTCCACTTCATATTGTGCCATACTATAATGCCTCCACTTCATATTGTGCCATACTATAATGCCTCCATTTCATATTGTGCCATACTATAATGCCTCCATTTCATATTGTGCCATACTATAATGCCTCCACTTCATATTGTGCCATACTATAATGCCTTTATTTCATATTGTGCCATACTATTATGCCTCCACTTCATATTGTGCCATACTATAATGCCTCTACTTCATATTGTGCCATACTATAATGCCTCCACTTCATATTGTGCCATACTATAATGCCTTTATTTCATATTGTGCCATACTATAATGCCTCCATTTCATATTGTGCCATACTATTATGCCTCCACTTCATATTGTGCCATACTATGCCTCCACTTCATATTGTGCCATACTATAATGCCTCCATGTCATATTGTGCCATACTATAATGACTCCACTTCATATTGTGCCATACTATAATGCCTTCATTTCATATTGTGCCATACTATAATGCCTTTATTTCATATTGTGCCATACTATTATGCCTCCACTTCATATTGTGCCATACTATAATGCCTCTACTTCATATTGTGCCATACTATAATGCCTCCACTTCATATTGTGCCATACTATAATAACTCCACTTCATATTGTGCCATACTATAATGCCTCCTCTTCATATTGTGCCATACTATAATGCCTTCATTTCATATTGTGCCATACTATAATGCCTCCATTTCATATTGTGCCATACTATAATGCCTCCACTTCATATTGTGCCATACTATAATGCCTCCACTTCATATTGTGCCATACTATAATGCCTTTATTTCATATTGTGCCATACTATAATGCCTTTATTTCATATTGTGCCATACTATAATGCCTTCATTTCATATTGTGCCATACTATAATGCCTTTATTTCATATTGTGCCATACTATTATGCCTCCACTTCATATTGTGCCATACTATAATGCCTCTACTTCATATTGTGCCATACTATAATGCCTCCACTTCATATTGTGCCATACTATAATGCCTCCACTTCATATTGTGCCATACTATAATGCCTTTATTTCATATTGTGCCATACTATAATGACTCCACTTCATATTGTGACATACTATAATGCCTCCATTTCATATTGTGCCATACTATAATGACTCCACTTCATATTGTGACATACTATAATGCCTCCTCTTCATATTGTGCCATACTATAATGCCTTCATTTCATATTGTGCCATACTATAATGCCTTTATTTCATATTGTGCCATACTATAATGCCTCCACTTCATATTGTGACATACTATAATGCCTTTATTTCATATTGTGCCATACTATAATTCCTCCACTTCATATTGTGACATACTATAATGCCTCCTCTTCATATTGTGCCATACTATAATGCCTTCATTTCATATTGTGCCATACTATAATGCCTTTATTTCATATTGTGCCATACTATAATGCCTCCACTTCATATTGTGCCATACTATAATGCCTCCATTTCATATTGTGCCATACTATAATGACTCCACTTCATATTGTGACATACTATAATGCCTCCTCTTCATATTGTGCCATACTATAATGCCTTAATTTCATATTGTGCCATACTATAATGCCTTTATTTCATATTGTGCCATACTATAATGCCTCCACTTCATATTGTGACATACTATAATGCCTTTATTTCATATTGTGCCATACTATAATGCCTCCACTTCATATTGTGACATACTATAATGCCTCCTCTTCATATTGTGCCATACTATAATGCCTCCATTTCATATTGTGCCATACTATAATGCCTCCACTTCATATTGTGACATACTATAATGCCTTTATTTCATATTGTGCCATACTATAATGCCTCCACTTCATATTGTGCCATACTATAATGCCTCCACTTCATATTGTGACATACTATAATGCCTTTATTTCATATTGTGCCATACTATAATGCCTCCACTTCATATTGTGCCATACTATAATGCCTCCATTTCATATTGTGCCATACTATAATGCCTCCACTTCATATTGTGCCATACTATAATGCCTCCACTTCATATTGTGTCATACTATAATGCCTCCACTTCATATTGTGCCATAGTATAATGCCTCCACTTCATATTGTGCCATAGTATAATGCCTCCACTTCATATTGTGCCATACTATAATGACTCCACTTCATATTGTGCCATAGTATAATGCCTCCACTTCATATTGTGCCATACTATAATGCCTTCATTTCATATTGTGCCATACTATAATGACTCCATTTCATATTGTGCCATACTATAATGACTCCACTTCATATTGTGTCATACTATAATGCCTTAATTTCATATTGTGCCATACTATAATGCCTCCACTTCATATTGTGCCATACTATAATGCCTCCATTTCATATTGTGCCATACTATAATGATTCCATTTCATATTGTGCCATACTATAATGCCTCCACTTCATATTGTGCTATGCTATAATGCCTCCACTTCATTTTGTGCCATACTATAATGCCTCCACTTCATATTGTGCCATACTATAATGCCTCCACTTCATATTGTGCCATACTATAATGCCTCCATTTCATATTGTGCCATACTATAATGCCTCCATTTCATATTGTGCCATACTATAATGCCTCCATTTCATATTGTGTTATACTATTATGCCTCCACTTCATATTGTGCCATACTATAATGCCTCCATTTCATATTGTGCCATACTATAATGCCTCCATTTCATATTGTGACATACTATAATGCCTCCACTTCATATTGTGTCATACTATAATGCCTCCACTTCATATTGTGCCATACTATAATGCCTCCACTTCATATTGTGCCATAGTATAATGCCTCCACTTCATATTGTGCCATACTATAATGACTTCACTTCATATTGTGCCATAGTATAATGCCTCCACTTCATATTGTGCCATACTATAATGCCTTCATTTCATATTGTGCCATACTATAATGACTCCATTTCATATTGTGCCATACTATAATGACTCCACTTCATATTGTGTCATACTATAATGCCTTAATTTCATATTGTGCCATACTATAATGCCTCCACTTCATATTGTGCCATACTATAATGCCTCCATTTCATATTGTGCCATACTATAATGCCTCCACTTCATATTGTGCCATACTATAATGCCTCCACTTCATATTGTGCCATACTATAATGCCTCCACTTCATATTGTGCCATACTATAATGCCTCCACTTCATATTGTGCCATACTATAATGCCTTTATTTCATATTGTGCCATACTATAATGCCTTCATTTCATATTGTGCCATACTATAATGCCTTTATTTCATATTGTGCCATACTATTATGCCTCCACTTCATATTGTGCCATACTATAATGCCTCTACTTCATATTGTGCCATACTATAATGCCTCCACTTCATATTGTGCCATACTATAATGCCTCCACTTCATATTGTGCCATACTATAATGCCTTTATTTCATATTGTGCCATACTATAATGACTCCACTTCATATTGTGACATACTATAATGCCTCCATTTCATATTGTGCCATACTATAATGACTCCACTTCATATTGTGACATACTATAATGCCTCCTCTTCATATTGTGCCATACTATAATGACTCCACTTCATATTGTGACATACTATAATTCCTCCACTTCATATTGTGACATACTATAATGCCTCCTCTTCATATTGTGCCATACTATAATGCCTTCATTTCATATTGTGCCATACTATAATGCCTTTATTTCATATTGTGCCATACTATAATGCCTCCACTTCATATTGTGCCATACTATAATGCCTCCATTTCATATTGTGCCATACTGTAATGACTCCACTTCATATTGTGACATACTATAATGCCTCCTCTTCATATTGTGCCATACTATAATGCCTTCATTTCATATTGTGCCATACTATAATGCCTTTATTTCATATTGTGCCATACTATAGTGCCTCCACTTCATATTGTGACATACTATAATGCCTTTATTTCATATTGTGCCATACTATAATGCCTCCACTTCATATTGTGACATACTATAATGCCTCCTCTTCATATTGTGCCATACTATAATGCCTCCATTTCATATTGTGCCATACTATAATGCCTCCACTTCATATTGTGACATACTATAATGCCTTTATTTCATATTGTGCCATACTATAATGCCTCCACTTCATATTGTGCCATACTATAATGCCTCCACTTCATATTGTGACATACTATAATGCCTTTATTTCATATTGTGCCATACTATAATGCCTCCACTTCATATTGTGCCATACTATAATGCCTCCATTTCATATTGTGCCATACTATAATGCCTCCACTTCATATTGTGCCATACTATAATGCCTCCATTTCATATTGTGCCATACTATAATGCCTCCACTTCATATTGTGCCATACTATAATGACTCCACTTCATATTGTGACATACTATATTGCCTTTATTTCATATTGTGCCATACTATAATGCCTCCACTTCATATTGTGACATACTATAATGCCTTTATTTCATATTGTGCCATACTATAATGCCTCCACTTCATATTGTGACATACTATAATGCCTCCTCTTCATATTGTGCCATACTATAATGCCTCCACTTCATATTGTGCCATACTATAATGCCTCCACTTCATATTGTGCCATAGTATAATGCCTCCACTTCATATTGTGCCATACTATAATGCCTACACTTCATATTGTGTCATACTATAATGCCTCCACTTCATATTGTGCCATACTATAATGCCTACACTTCATATTGTGTCATACTATAATGCCTTCATTTCATATTGTGCCATACTATGACTCCATTTCATATTGTGCCATACTATAATGACTCCACTTCATATTGTGCCATACTATAATACCTCCACTTTATATTGTGTCATACTATAATGCCTTCATTTCATATTGTGCCATACTATAATGCCTTCATTTCATATTGTGCCATACTATAATGCCTTTATTTCATATTGTGCCATACTATAATGCCTTTATTTCATATTGTGCCATACTATAATGACTCCACTTCATATTGTGACATACTATAATGCCTCCTCTTCATATTGTGCCATACTATAATGCCTTCATTTCATATTGTGCCATACTATAATGCCTCCACTTCATATTGTGCCATACTATAATGCCTTCATTTCATATTGTGCCATACTATAATGCCTCCACTTCATATTGTGCCATACTATAATGCCTCCACTTCATATTGTGCCATACTATAATGCCTCCACTTCATATTGTGCCATACTATAATGACTCCACTTCATATTGTGCCATACTATAATGCCTCTACTTCATATTGTGCCATACTTTAATGCCTCCACTTCATATTGTGCCATACTATAATGCCTCTACTTCATATTGTGCCATACTATAATGCCTACACTTCATATTGTGTCATACTAGAATGCCTTCATTTCATATTGTGCCATACTATAATGCCTCCACTTCATATTGTGCCATACTATAATGCCTCCACTTCATATTGTGCCATACTATAATGCCTCCACTTCATATTGTGCCATACTATAATGCCTCCACTTCATATTGTGCCATACTATAATGCCTCCACTTCATATTGTGCCATACTATAATGCCTCTACTTCATATTGTGCCATACTATAATGCCTCCACTTCATATTGTGCCATACTATAATGCCTCCACTTCATATTGTGCCATACTATAATGCCTCCACTTCATATTGTGCCATACTATAATGCCTCCACTTCATATTGTGCCATACTATAATGCCTCTACTTCATATTGTGCCATACTATAATGCCTCCACTTCATATTGTGCCATACTATAATGCCTCTACTTCATATTGTGCCATACTTTAATGCCTCCACTTCATATTGTGCCATACTATAATGCCTCTACTTCATATTGTGCCATACTATAATGACTCCACTTCATATTGTGCCATACTATAATGCCTCCACTTCATATTGTGCCATACTATAATGCCTCTACTTCATATTGTGCCATACTATAATGACTCCACTTCATATTGTGCCATACTATAATGCCTTCATTTCATATTGTGCCATACTATAATGCCTTTATTTCATATTGTGCCATACTATAATGCCTCCACTTCATATTGTGCCATACTATAATGCCTCTACTTCATATTGTGCCATACTATAATGCCTCCACTTCATATTGTGCCATACTATAATGCCTCCACTTCATATTGTGCCATACTATAATGCCTTTATTTCATATTGTGTCATACTATAATGCCTTCATTTCATATTGTGCCATACTATAATGCCTTCATTTCATATTGTGCCATACTATAATGATTCTATTTCATATTGTGCCATACTATAATGCCTCCACTTCATATTGTGCCATACTATAATGCCTCTACTTCATATTGTGCCATACTATAATGCCTCCACTTCATATTGTGCCATACTATAATGCCTCCACTTCATATTGTGCCATACTATAATGCCTTTATTTCATATTGTGCCATACTATAATGACTCCACTTCATATTGTGACATACTATAATGCCTTTATTTCATATTGTGCCATACTATAATGCCTCCACTTCATATTGTGACATACTATAATGCCTTTATTTCATATTGTGCCATACTATAATGCCTCCACTTCATATTGTGACATACTATAATGCCTCCTCTTCATATTGTGCCATACTATAATGCCTTCATTTCATATTGTGCCATACTATAATGCCTCCATTTCATATTGTGCCATACTATAATGCCTCCACTTCATATTGTGACATACTATAATGCCTTTATTTCATATTGTGCCATACTATAATGCCTCCACTTCATATTGTGCCATACTATAATGCCTCCACTTCATATTGTGACATACTATAATGCCTTTATTTCATATTGTGCCATACTATAATGCCTCCACTTCATATTGTGCCATACTATAATGCCTCCATTTCATATTGTGCCATACTATAATGCCTCCACTTCATATTGTGCCATACTATAATGCCTCCATTTCATATTGTGCCATACTATAATGCCTCCACTTCATATTGTGACATACTATAATGCCTTTATTTCATATTGTGCCATACTATAATGCCTCCACTTCATATTGTGACATACTATAATGCCTCCTCTTCATATTGTGCCATACTATAATGCCTTTATTTCATATTGTGCCATACTATAATGCCTTTATTTCATATTGTGCCATACTATAATGACTCCACTTCATATTGTGCCATACTATAATGCCTCCATTTCATATTGTGCCATACTATAATGCCTCCACTTCATATTGTGCCATACTATAATGCCTCCACTTCATATTGTGCCATACTATAATGCCTCTACTTCATATTGTGCCATACTATAATGCCTCCACTTTATATTGTGCCATACTATAATGCCTCCATTACATATTGTGCCATACTATAATGCCTCCACTTCATATTGTGCCATACTATAATGCCTCCACTTCATATTGTGCCATACTATAATGCCTCCACTTCATATTGTGCCATGCTATAATGCCTCCACTTCATATTGTGCCATACTATAATGCCTCCACTTCATATTGTGCCATACTATAATGCCTCCATTTCATATTGTGTCATACTATAATGCCTCCACTTCATATTGTGTCATACTGTAATGATTCCACTTCATATTGTGCCATACTATAATGATTCCATTTCATATTGTGCCATACTATAATGCCTCCATTTCATATTGTGCCATACTATAATGCCTCCACTTCATATTGTGCCATACTATAATGATTCCACTTCATATTGTGCCATACTATAATGATTCCATTTCATATTGTGCCATACTATAATGCCTTCATTTCATATTGTGCCATACTATAATGATTCCATTTCATATTGTGCCATACTATAATGCCTCCATTTCATATTGTGCCATACTATAATGCCTCCACTTCATATTGTGCCATACTATAATGCCTCCACTTCATATTGTGCCATACTATAATGCCTCCACTTCATATTGTGACATACTATAATGACTCCACTTCATATTGTGCCATACTATAATGCCTTTATTTCATATTGTGCATACTATAATGCCTCCACTTCATATTGTGCCATACTATAATGCATTTATTTCATATTGTGCCATACTATAATGCCTTTATTTCATATTGTGCATACTATAATGCCTCCACTTCATATTGTGCCATACTATAATGCCTCCATTTCATATTGTGCCATACTATAATGCCTCCACTTCATATTGTGCCATACTATAATGCCTCCACTTCATATTGTGCCATACTATAATGATTCCATTTCATATTGTGCCATACTATAATGCCTCCACTTCATATTGTGACATACTATAATGCCTTTATTTCATATTGTGCCATACTATAATGCTTCCACTTCATATTGTGACATACTATAATGCCTTTATTTCATATTGTGCCATACTATAATGCCTCCACTTCATATTGTGCCATACTATAAAGCCTCCACTTCATATTGTGACATACTATAATGCCTCCTCTTCATATTGTGCCATACTATAATGCCTTTATTTCATATTGTGCCATACTATAATGCCTTTATTTCATATTGTGCCATACTATAATGACTCCACTTCATATTGTGCCATACTATAATGCCTCCATTTCATATTGTGCCATACTATAATGCCTCCACTTCATATTGTGCCATACTATAATGCCTCCACTTCATATTGTGCCATACTATAATGCCTCTACTTCATATTGTGCCATACTATAATGCCTCCACTTCATATTGTGCCATACTATAATGCCTCCACTTCATATTGTGCCATACTATAATGCCTCCACTTCATATTGTGCCATACTATAATGCCTCCACTTAATATTGTGCCATACTATAATGCCTCCACTTCATATTGTGCCATACTATAATGCCTCCACTTCATATTGTGCCATACTATAATGCCTCCACTTCATATTGTGCCATACTATAATGCCTCCATTTCATATTGTGTCATACTATAATGCCTCCACTTCATATTGTGTCATACTATAATGATTCCACTTCATATTGTGCCATACTATAATGATTCCATTTCATATTGTGCCATACTATAATGATTCCATTTCATATTGTGCCATACTATAATGCCTCCATTTCATATTGTGCCATACTATAATGCCTCCATTTCATATTGTGCCATACTATAATGCCTCCACTTCATATTGTGCCATACTATAATGATTCCACTTCATATTGTGCCATACTATAATGATTCCATTTCATATTGTGCCATACTATAATGCCTTCATTTCATATTGTGCCATACTATAATGATTCCATTTCATATTGTGCCATACTATAATGCCTCCATTTCATATTGTGCCATACTATAATGCCTCCACTTCATATTGTGCCATACTATAATGCCTCCACTTCATATAGTGCCATACTATAATGCCTCCACTTCATATTGTGCCATACTATAATGCCTCCATTTCATATTGTGCCATACTATAATGCCTCCACTTCATATAGTGCCATACTATAATGCCTCCTCTTCATATTGTGCCATACTATAATGCCTCCACTTCATATTGTGCCATACTATAATGCCTCCACTTCATATTGTGCCATACTATAATGCCTCCACTTCATATTGTGCCATACTATAATGCCTCCACTTCATATAGTGCCATACTATAATGCCTTCATTTCATATTGTGCCATACTATAATGCCTCCACTTCATATTGTGCCATACTATAATGCCTCCATTTCATATTGTGCCATACTATAATGCCTCCATTTCATATATTGTGCCATACTATAATGCCTCCACTTCATATTGTGCCATACTATAATGCCTCCACTTCATATTGTGCCATACTATAATGACTCCACTTCATATTGTGCCATACTATAATGCCTCCACTTCATATTGTGCCATACTATAATGCCTCCACTTCATATTGTGTCATACTATAATGCCTCCACTTCATATTGTGCCATACTATAATGCCTCCATTTCATATTGTGCCATACTATAATGCCTCCATTTCATATTGTGCCATACTATAATGCCTCCATTTCATATATTGTGCCATACTATAATGCCTCCACTTCATATTGTTCCATACTATAATGACTCCACTTCATATTGTGCCATACTATAATGCCTCCACTTCATATTGTGCCATACTATAATGCCTCCACTTCATATAGTGCCATACTATAATGCCTCCATTTCATATTGTGCCATACTATAATGCCTCCACTTCATATTGTGCCATACTATAATGCCTCCACTTCATATTGTGCCATACTATAATGCCTTCATTTCATATTGTGTCATACTATAATGCCTCCACTTCATATTGTGCCATACTATAATGCCTCCATTTCATATTGTGCCATACTATAATGCCTCCATTTCATATTGTGCCATACTATAATGCCTCCATTTCATATATTGTGCCATACTATAATGCCTCCACTTCATTTTGTTCCATACTATAATGACTCCACTTCATATTGTGCCATACTATAATGCCTCCACTTCATATTGTGCCATACTATCATGCCTCCACTTCATATAGTGCCATACTATAATGCCTCCATTTCATATTGTGCCATACTATAATGCCTCCACTTCATATTGTGCCATACTATAATGCCTCCACTTCATATTGTGCCATACTATAATGCCTTCATTTCATATTGTGCCATACTATAATGATTCCATTTCATATTGTGCCATACTATAATGCCTCCACTTCATATTGTGCCATACTATAATGCCTCCATGTCATATTGTGCCATACTATAATGACTCCACTTCATATTGTGCCATACTATAATGCCTCCATTTCATATTGTGCCATACTATAATGCCTCCACTTCATATTGTGCCATACTATAATGCCTCCACTTCATATTGTGCCATACTATAATGACTCCACTTCATATTGTGCCATACTATAATGCCTCCACTTCATATTGTGCCATACTATAATGCCTCCACTTCATATTGTGTCATACTATAATGCCTCCACTTCATATTGTGCCATACTATAATGCCTCCATTTCATATTGTGCCGTACTATAATGACTCCACTTCATATTGTGCCATACTATAATGCCTCCATTTCATATTGTGCCATACTATAATGCCTCCATTTCATATTGTGCCATACTATAATGACTCCACTTCATATTGTGCCATACTATAATGACTCCACTTCATATTGTGCCATACTATAATGCCTCCATTTCATATTGTGCCATACTATAATGCCTCCACTTCATATTGTGCCATACTATAATGCCTCCACTTCATATTGTGCCATACTATAATGACTCCACTTCATAATTTGCCATACTATAATGCCTCCACTTCATATAGTGCCATACTATAATGCCTCCACTTCATATTGTGCCATACTATAATGCCTCCACTTCATATTGTGCCATACTATAATGCCTCCTCTTCATATTGTGCCATACTATAATGCCTCCATTTCATATTGTGCCATACTATAATGCCTCCACTTCATATTGTGCCATCCTATAATGCCTCCACTTCATATTGTGCCATACTATAATGCCTCCTCTTCATATTGTGCCATACTATAATGCCTCCACTTCATATAGTGCCATACTATCATGCCTCCACTTCATATTGTGTCATACTATAATGACTCCACTTCATATTGTGCCATACTATAATGCCTCCACTTCATATTGTGTCATACTATAATGCCTCCACTTCATATTGTGCCATACTATAATGCCTCCCCTTCATATTGTGCCATACTATAATGCCTCCACTTCATATTGTGTCATACTATAATGACTCCACTTCATATTGTGCCATACTATAATGCCTCCTCTTCATATTGTGCCATACTATAATGCCTCCACTTCATATTGTGCCATACTATAATGCCTCCACTTCATATTGTGCCATACTATAATGACTCTACTTCATATTGTGCCATACTATAATGCCTCCACTTCATATTGTGTCATACTATAATGACTCCACTTCACATTGTGCCATACTATAATGCCTCCACTTCATATTGTGCCATACTATAATGCCTCCATTTCATATTTTGCCATACTATAATGCCTCCACTTCATATTGTGCCATACTATAATGCCTACACTTCATATTGTGCCATACTATAATGCCTCCTCTTCATATTGTGCCATACTATAATGCCTCCACTTCATATTGTGCCATACTATAATGCCTCCACTTCATATTGTGCCATACTATAATGCCTCCTCTTCATATTGTGCCATACTATAATGCCTCCACTTCATATTGTGCCATACTATAATGCCTCCACTTCATATTGTGCCATACTATAATGCCTCCACTTCATATTGTGTCATACTATAATGACTCCACTTCATATTGTGCCATACTATAATGCCTCCATTTCATATTGTGCCATACTATAATGCCTCCTTTTCATATAGTACCACATTTCAGTGCCCCAGTTCATATTATGTAACATTATAATACTCAGTTCATTTTATACCATATCATAATGAGCAGGTCCAGGAACAAACCAAAATATATTGTAGCCCCCAAAGCAAAAGTTAGCAAGGGCCCCTATGTACCTATGAAGCCATCTTCCAGGCTTCCTCCTACCTCCTACTGAGCCCACCACAGCTCTGTGCACAGATCTTGTACAGCCAAACCAGTTCCCGCAGCAGCTATCATTACCGGGAAAGCCATAGCGAGCAGGCGCTTATGAGCGGACAGAGGCACCCGCGGTCAGATCACCTGGCGCTATTGGGAAACACCAATCGGAGGCACCCGTGACCAGCCAGAAGTCCCACCAGCGGTGACTGCTTCACCATCGGGAGAAAGGGCCGTGCAGTGGAGATACATGTGGCTGATTGATTAGAGGCACCAGGAAGGGTAATTATACCAGTATATAATGCTTGGATAAACGGACTTATTAGCCGGGACGCCGGCAATTGCAGCACTATTATATACATCCAGCTCCGAGGTGCACGTCAGCTACTAATGATACTATTTACATACAGCTGCTGTGATCATCATTCTTACACATAACTAACATACAATATTTCCATTCTTTGGAGGAGGATAGAGTCTGGGAGTTTCCAATAGTTACTAATTCCAAACTATTTTATACTATCATAGGAATCAAATGACTTGTTTTAATGTATGCATATGAAGGAGAGAACAAATACTTAATCTTATCGCTCTCCTTGGAATTTTATCATTTTATTGTTGCTTATTGATGTATATTTTTGATGCATATTTCTGATTGTGATTGCACAATAAATGTGATATTATATAAATACAGGCCTTCCTAATATTAATTTATTTCTGAGGACCAATGGTTACACAAAAAATCTCTATTATATATATTAGACGTGATATAAGTAACAAGCATCAACAAGCGCAGTAATCATCTTTCCATGTCTTTCCATGTACGTAGCCAAACCGTTCTGCGGGCTGCTACTGCTGAGGCTGATGTCTGAGTGGCAACTGTACCCATATCCAAGGCTGCTTCTTCCATAAAAACAGCCGCCTGTTTGATATGTACAATATGGGATTTTTGCTCTCTAGATGCCATTGAAAGATTATCCTCCTGAAAAAGTCAGATCTATTTCTAATAAATATCTAAAATGCCAGCGTTAATATATGCAGCGGACGCCAGGAGCATCTTATTACCATATACGATAAAAGTGTGCTGTACGTCGCAAACACTACATCCCTTAAGAGAAAACAAGTACACGCACACATTGTATGAGTTCCAAAGCTCACTGATGTATATATTTGTTATTAAAAGGATATGTATACAATATATCACATGTACAGTATATATATATGGTTACTAAATAAATTTTCATAGGAAGCAATTGTTACAAAAGTATTCATACAGACACGGCCAGCATACAATTACCATCTCCCTCAATGCACTTTATGCTCACTTCGCTCCCTTTCCTCCATCTTTAGCTCTCCCTCAATGCCCACAGCAGCAGAGTATCAGCAAAACACCATCTTGATCAGCACCCAGCAAACAACAGAACTTCTTGTGTGTGGGATCAGCTATACACTGTGTATGTTGGGGAAGTATAGGTCTTCTGTTATTGGTCCAGGGGAGGGAACTTTCTCATTCATGATGAGTCATTGGTCAGTTCATATGCAAGCCTTGAAGAAGACATCAAAGGGGCTGGCCTCTGGTTTCCTGGCCACACATGCTGTCTTTTGTTCTCAGTTGAATTGTGGCTTCATCAATGTGGAGTTTAGATGTTCTCTCTATGTAATATTTTTGACTTCGACACTCCAATGCATCAGCCCCAGGCTGCCACTGCTTTTGCCCCAAACAAAGAAAAAAATGTTGTTTTTTTTAAAAACATCTGTTTTTCTATCCATGACATCATTTAATGCTGTTTAAGGCAGAGATAATGTAGATTTTCGCACCAATTGAATGACATGTGTATCTACTTTGGGAGCCACCTCCCTTTTTAAACAGTCCCCAGCCGGAAAAGGATAATGGGAATTCCACGTCTTTGGAATTCTAAACTTCTTACTGGGTGTTACCCTAGCCTCTTGCATAATTTCCATCAGCAGTTCTGACCCAGGAAATTCAGTCCTGACTCTTTTGGGACATTTAAAGACAGGTGCCTTAGATTTTAACAAAGGCTCTGCTGCTTCCTCTAAGGATAGAATGGCTTTAATAGCACTAATTAGCTCAGGTATGTCCACTGAGCTGAGACCTTCATCCCCATCTCTGTAAGCAGACCCAGAGTGTGATGAGTCCTCATCCTCTGACAAGTCCCCATCTGAAACATGTGTAGACTGTGAAGATGTAGTTTCAAGTCTATGTGATTTGCCTTCCACCGGCTTTTCAGACTGTTTTTGTTGAAAGGCTGCAGATTCCTGGACTGGATGTGATAAACCCCAGGGGGAATGTTGCATGTAAGGGTTAATAGGGTAACCTATCCCTGGTATAGGTGCTGGCATCCACTCAGCCTTACTGGATAATGTCTGTGCAAAAGTAGCCCATAGGGGTTCAACTTGAACCTGTGCCTGCCTTTGATGAGAGCTAAAACAGTTTGCACATAATCCATTTTGAACCAGATCCTTAGAGGTTAACCCAGCTTTGCAAGGCAAACATGAAATGAGTGGTGGTGCAGAGTGTATCCTCCTCACCCTTGCCTCTCTTAGACATGGTAAACAAATCACACACCTGTACAGTGTTACTACACAATTTGTGACTGAAATCACTTAAAACCTTGTTAAAGTGACATACAGTCCAATCCCTCCCTGTCTTGCACCAGCATTGAGGATCGGAATACACAGACACTGACAGAATTATAGTAACGTCAGCAATCACACTAGCAATCAGTCATAGGTTATACATTAGTATAAGCAATATGAGCACATCATCAGCTACAGATACATTTCAAGTATGTTGGAGAAACATACTACTGCATTACCTTATATAGGACCTTTAACGTATTCAGTCACACAGTGAAAGAAACAGCAGTAATTGTTTACAGACTCATATGCATCCGGCACTTATTCAACTGTTCATACTCAAAGGTAGGCAGAGACTTAGGGACTAATTTAGACCTGATCGCTGCTGTGCGTTTCCGCACAGCAGGCGATCAGGTCTGAACTGCGCATGTGCGGCGCTGCTGTGCGCCGGCGCATGCCAGAGATGCTATGAGCATCTCAGCCCTGCGATCGCCTCTGCCTGATTGACAGGCAGAGACATTCTCTGGGCGGGAGGGGGCAGGCCGGTGGCTTTGGGCCGCTGTTTTGGGGGTGCTGTCTGGGCAACGCAGGTGTGCCCAGACTGTGCGGAGGGTGGGCCGCGGTGGCTGCGTGTTGTCACACGCTGCCGCTGCGAACCGGAGAGCGACAGGTAGCTCCCTGCCAGCGTGCAGGAGCTGCGCTGGTAGGGAGCTACTCTTCAGGTACAAAAGCATCGCAACCATGCATTGTTTTTGTATCTGTGCGGCGGGGGGTGCTGGGCGTCCCCCCGCATGTCAGAGTGGCTGATCATTGCCGTGCAAAATTTTGCACGACTATGATCAGGTCTGAATTAGGCCCTTAGTCCTGTATCACCGGGAATCAGGAGAGTGGGATACAGAGAGATTTACCCCGCTACCAGGATCAATCAATACGTTAGTGAACGCTGAGTGGATCCAGACACTACTAGTGTACACAAATGCCCAGTGAACACCGACGCACTGGTCACACAGCCACCTATGTTGTGACTGGGTCCCCTTAGATACACATGGTCTCTGATGGAAGTGGGAAACTCAGAGGAAACTGGTCATGAATCAGGGGAGGGGCAACCAGCGGAGCGTCTTACTCCCCACTGCTGACATCAACCCCAGGAATCGCAGCCTCACACTAATCCCTAGAACCTATGGTCCCAGAGGCCCAGCGCTGGTGCATCCGAGGTGTCAGCTGCTGTTTGGTAGTCTACTCTAGAAAACAGTGCGGCTGTGTCTTGCGTCTCCCCCGGAAAGCGGAACCGATGCCTTACCTTCTCCCCGTGCTCTGGCCACAGCCTGGTAACGTCCACTGGACCTGCTAGAATATCCGACACAGACGCCTGCCGAAACAGCACTGTACACGTAGGTTAGCATTGTCGCAACCCGGCAGGGAGTTGTTGGAGCGACTGTTTCTAAGGTGCGTGTAAGACGCTTTTTAGAAAACTCGCTCAAAAAACGTAAGACTATAAAAATAAATTAAATAACAAGCTTATGGCTGCCAAAATCAGAAGCCAAAAGATCGTGATCCGGCTCCTGCCGCACCAACTGGGCAGCCATCTTTAAACTGGGTGGCTCCCGGTCTAGCACCCACTCCTTCACTTCTGGGGCACACCTGCAGTAGAACTGCTCATTGCAGATCAGGTCAATCAGTGCGTCCCATGTAGTGGCTTCCGAATCCTTCACCCACTTCACCACGTACTGCCGCAGCTGGTTGGCGTACTGCTCATGGGTGCTGCTAGGATTCTTGGGCAAGTCTCTGAACTTCTTCCTGTAAGACTCTGGAGTGATGAAGAATCGCTGGAGGAGGGCCTTCGCAACTTCGTCGTAATCCCCACAGTCCTCCGTGGCCACTCCTCGATAGGCCTCCAAGGCCTCTCCATGCAGAGTGGGCACAAGGTGTCTCACCCACTCCGACTTGGGTAGATCGTGTAGTTTACAAGTCCTTTCAAAAACTTGCAAATGTCCATCAATGTCCCCATCACTGTCTGCAAACTTGGCAAACTGAAAGCGTCCTGATCTGTGTACAACAGCTGACAACGGCTCCCGGGGTACCACGGCCTGTGGTGCCCGCTCATCACGCCACATCTGGATGATGATCAAGCGCTCTTGCTCTGTTGCCCTTTCCCCCAATTCTGCTAGCTGATCTGCTAGGGTATCCAGGCCGCCCCCCCTGGGACGTTGGAATCCTGGCCCTGCTAGGGATTGCTGGGAAACATGGCTGCTGCTAGAAGGGGCGGGGCTTGTGGGTCTCACCGGTTCCATACGAAGGTCCACTGGTGGGCCGTCCTCTGCGATGCTGACGCCGTCAGTGCTTTCCACCTCCGCCCGGCGGGACTCCTCCAAGCTCATGAGCGCCGCCTTCATGACGCTTCTGGACGCGTTGAAAGGGATATCCACACCCTTCTCCTGGCACACGATCTCCAGATCGCCCTTAGACGTTCCGCTGAAGTCTGTCATCTTGTGCGTTCTCCTGCGCTGCAGTTACTCCTCTCCTGAGTAACTCGGCTTCTCCAATCGGGTGACCGAAAAGCCGCCTGGGATTATCCCACCGCTATGCCACCAATTTCTGTGACAGGACGGTTCCGTATGAAAGCACTCACCGCTTTCGCGTCCCATCTCCTGTGCCCAGAATGGAAGGTTAGGTCACACGGGACCTGACCACATAGGGGATTCCCGCTTACCGTCAGTAACCGCCTGTTACTGACTCCACCCACTGCGCTGTGGGCGGGTTTATGCTGCCACCACCAAACTCCTAACCTGCCTTGGCGTTTGGAACCACGGTTCTGCTCTGTATGTGCCGACACACTGCCTTTCCACACCTGTGTGGTATTGACGAATCCCCACTAGCCACTTGCTAGGCCTCTACCGGTAGCTGGCGGAAGGCAGAACTTGGAGACGTTAGGTGCTTCCCTGGACAGCTGGAGGACGGGGCTATGTTTGGCATAACCCTGTAGGTCACAAGATGAAGCAATCTTCTTGAGGCAAATGGTATTTATTTGCTCAATAGTTCTAAAGAGAACTCTTCCCTATCGCTAGGGGCAACAGCATACAGCAAGATGTTCCAGCAGAATAAGATGGTACAACTACCCCCTGGAGGCTCACAGGCATCCTCTTTTTATCTCAGTTCTACACACAGTACCACAGGGGGGTAAGCCCTCCCTGTCTTCTCCAATCAATCAGGTTATCGCAGAAAATATAAATAAATACAAGTTACATTTCAAAAGTTAAGAATTAGATAAAGCACATTCCTGCTCCTCTTCATATATAACCAAACCAGTGGCTTTCCCAAACACAATCTGATTATCATGTTCCGGTCTCTTTCACAAATGTAAATGTAACTTGCATTTCAATTGCATTCACCCTCTCACACATAGACTACGTTCTTATACTGTAAATTAAACATAGGGGGTCATTCCGACTTTCCGAGTTGTTAGCTCGTTATTTTTTTCTCGCAACGGAGCGATTAGTCGCTAATGCGCATGTGCAATGTCCGCAGTGCGACTGCGCCAAGTAAATTTGCTATGCAGTTAGGTATTTTACTCACGGCATTACGAGGTTTTTTCTTCGTTCTGGTGATCGTAATGTGATTGACAGGAAGTGGGTGTTTCTGGGCGGAAACTGGCCGTTTTATGGGTGTGCGCGAAAAAACGCTACCGTTTCTGGGAAAAACGCGGGAGTGGCTGGAGAAACGGAGGAGTGTCTGGGCGAACGCTGGGAGTGTTTGTGACGTCAAACCAGGAACGACACTGACTGAACTGATCGCAGATGCCGAGTAAGTCTGGAGCTACTCAGAAACTGCTAAGAAGTGTCTATTCACAATTTTGCTAATCTTTCGTTCGCAATTTTGATAAGCTAAGATTCACTCCCAGTAGGCGGCGGCTTAGCGTGTGCAAAGCTGCTTAAAGCAGCTTGCGAGCGAACAACTCGGAATGAGGGCCATAATCTGCATCACACATAATGCAGCCTAAGAAATCTTACATCAAACTGTTGTTACACGAAACCCACTAGTTTGCATTCATAAAACACAATCTGATTTAGCAGCAACTTGTGTCTCCATGCAAAACCAGTTCACACAATATTCAGAGAAGACAGCAACAAATCCTTTCACCTGCATGTGTCTATAAAGTTACACAGAGACACATCTCAATCTCAAAGAAATGGCTTGTCCATACACCCCTTTCCAGGTGCCAGGGTCATCAGCATCTCAATTCCTAGGTGAGAAGCTTCCAAGCCATTTGTCCACAAACGTAAATGCATTTTATACCAACACAGCTTACACATTCCTTCTAAGTGCTGGCATTTGCTGCAATGTAAATGTGCAATCCTACAACTGTGCCTATTGCCTTAAATATACAGTAACATTGGTGAAAACACAGTATTAAACATAAATACCCGGTGCCTAGCACCCACACTACATTTAAAGATGGCGCTTAGCACCAGTGCACAGTTTAAAAGTGGCGCTAAGCGCCCATTGTCCCCATAATGGCGCCGGGCACTAGGGGTTAACCCCTTCAGTGCCACGGCCGCCATTACACGTGTGGCCACTAGTGCGGTCCGGCCACAACTTTCCTCTATAAGATAGAACCAAAATGGATTCTCTTATGCTTTTGGACTATAATGGTGAATATGAGGTCACCTTGGATATTGTGATTATTATGTGTATGCACAATATACGTAGTATCCCGTAGTACATATATATGGCTGTTAGGCCTTTGTTGCCTCTGTCACAGTATTTGACATGCGATCTAATGCTAGAGCTAAAAACAGACGAAAGTCAAAAGCAGCAAGAAACCATACTCACTTGTTCTAGATGCACCCAGAACCACGGAATCTGTCACTTCACGCACAGGGGCTGCGCTTTCATCCACAGGTGCCACCTCTACGTGCACAGGAACCTCAGATGCAGTACTGACCACTACAGGAACAGCTGAAAATAAATGTACGAGTCAGTAGACATAGCAACAGCAGCAACAGGGAGGCCAGCGAGCAAGGGGGCAGTGGGAGGAGCCAGCTAGCGAGGGGGCAGTGGGAGGGGCCAGCGAGCAAGGGGGCAGTGGGAGGGGCCAGCGAGCAAGGGGGCAGTGGGAGGGGCCAGCGAGCAAGGGGGCAGTGGGAGGGGCCAGCGAGCAAGGGGGCAGTGGGAGGGGCCACCGCAGCAAGCAGGGATGGCACAGAGGAAGAGGAGGGGCAGTGAAGGGTGCAGGGAGAGGGGGGATCTGGGGAAGGACTAGGGGCCAATGAACTCCCCAAGAACAGAAGGGCAGAGGATGGGGTAGAAAATACCAAAGGGGGGGTCACAGGCAACCGGGACAAAACCACGGACCTCTGGAACCTCACAGGTGGGGAGTAGGGAGGCCAATCCCGGGATCCTGGGATTTAGGCCAAAAAATGTCTGGGATTAAATCAGGATTTACCTGCCCCATTGTTTTTTTAATGCTGGGCAGCGTTGAGCGTCCTCAAGAGACTCAGACACTGCCCGGCTCCCTCCTCCCAGCTCCCCTGCTCACAGCGTGACATGATGTCAGAGGACACTCTGCGCAGTCTGACGCCCGCAGCCCGTCCACCTGGACTGCACCTCAACGCCAGCACCCCGGCAGGCCTGGTTCTCACCCACGATGCTGAGTATTTGGGTGGGCGGGTCTTCAACCCAATCCCGGGTATCGCAGGAATCCTGGGATTGACCTTTTTTCAATCCACATACCCTGGCTTGGCCTCCCTAGTGAGGAGGAAAAAGGGCCAGAAAGAGCAGACACCCAATAAGGAAAAGTAAAAACACCACAAGGGGGAGGCAAATGATGCAGTCAGAGAGGCACGGGGGGGGGGGGACAGAGGCTGTGGGGTAAAGAGGGAGCATTTCCAGAGCTCCAAGATGTCTGGGGTGAAGCAAAAAAGGCAGACGGAGGGAAAGAGGGAGGAAGCTGCCGCAGGGACCTAGAAAAACCAACCCCAGTGAAAGCAACACCCCGGAGGGGCTAGAACCCTCATTAGCACTCTGCACAGCAGAGGAGAGGGAGTAAGGCAACCCCCAGGAGACGAGGAGCCTGCAGTCTAATCTCAGAACACAGCACAGACGTCACTCTTCCCCGGGCCTACAACAAGAAAATCATCCAAGTAGTGCGCTATGCAAACGTGACCAGTGCCCACAAACACACCAATGCAAAAATGAACTGAGCATCTCAAAATAGGCACAAGAATCAGCACACCCCATTGGCAAACACTTATCAACATTACAACCACCATCAATATGAAAACCCATAAAGCGAAAGGAATCCAGATGCAACAGCAACAACCCAAACATCCAACTTCACCAATAAAGCGCCCAAGCCGAAGTTCCGAATAAGCCCTAAAGCCTCCTCATAGGACTGGTAAACGACCCTGCAGGCCACCGCAGGAATGGCATCATTGACGGAAGCACCCCGGGGGTAAGATAAATGCTGAATGAGGTGATACTTTCCCGGGGCATTCTTATTGACCACCCCAAGGGGAGAAATACAATGGTCAGGCAGCGGCGCCATCGGAAACAGACCAGTCATCCTGCACAAATGAACCTCAGCATCCACCTTAGCCCGAGTGACTTCCGGCAACTCCCTAGCAGACTTCAAATTCCGGGGCGCCCGCATGGCAAACGAAATTCAATCAGCAAACACAAACTAAATGAGAAAATCCACAGCACAAATTCCACAGCAACCGTATAAGGATAACGCCCCACCCAGTGAGCCAACTGGTCCACACACATTGGAGAGTGGTCCATAGCTAGGTTCCACACAGGGCTCCCCATTATCCGTGGCCGCCTCACCAGCTGCCCTACGGCAGCCCTTGGTGGGGTGCTCCCCCCCAGCAAATGCAGCAGGAGTGTCGAAAGCATCACGCAGTCCTGCGAGAACAACAGGAATCATTATAATCAAAACACTTTCCCTCCACCACACCTGCCCCGGCCTGTTGGGAGGGAGGCTGGTGCTTACTCGCCTGCACCACCTCGGCGGGTGGCTTGCGCTGCTGTGAAACATCAAGTCAAACCTCAGAATCCTTTGCTCCAAACGGCATAACAGCCATCCCATCATGCTTATGCCTGAACTGAATGTCATACTCGCGCCACACAGCCCCCTTAGAACACAACAACATATCATGAACCAAACAGATGTACTTAAGAACATTCAAATGCTCCACAGGGCGTGTTCCTGTATAACAAGCAGCAAAAACAAGCGCGCCCTTCAACCACAAATTATAGAAGCAATACGACTCCTCACCAACACCACCCTGCTTCTTAGCCTTCCCCAAACCTTTCTTCATCTCATTCGTGAGAGAGAAAACATCCACACACTGACCTTTGCGGATCTTGTCTTGCACGCTCTTGCGCAAACCCCACAGGATTGTTGTGTTGGCAACATACACAACATCAGTGCCACCTGCCAATACCAATGGCTCGCGTGCTACCTCCACAGCAGATGTCACCAGGACAGAGCCAGCCTCCCCTCCCCCCTAGAGCTAGAGGAGGAACTGGAAACCAAGAAAGTCAACTTTATGTTCTACATTTATAGTCGCCATTTTGTAACACTAGCAGCCATTTTCTTATACTTATACTGTATGTTATTAGTGAACCCATCTACTTTAACTACATGACTGGCAAGGACAAGACAAGGAATGTGCAATTCAGAGAGAAGAAACTTCTGTCCCCTTTCCCGTGAAATAGTTTGAAGGATGATGATATGTTGACATTCCTGTACCAATATGTACCAAGACAAGGAACAGCTAGCAGATGCAGCTTCTTATCTTAGTGCTAGGCAGAATATCCAATGGGAGGGCTTGTTGGGGGATGTAATGGAACCAATGTAATTCAATGTAACTCAAAGCCTATATAACTGAAACTGATGCACTAAAGAGAATCATTTGAAACCACTTCATTGCATGTGTGATTATTCTCCCATGATCGATCGATGACTTCTGATTCCTGACACATGTTTGACCTCAGGCTGGACCAGTTGTAGGTCCATCAAGGACCAGATACAACAAAACAGATGCAGAATCACAAGCAGCAAGCAAATCATACTCACCGACACCAGAGGTCCCCGGAACCGCAGAAACCACCACTTCAAGTGGAAGGGCCACACCTCCAGCAGAAGGGACCACCTCAACACTCACAGGAACCACGCTTCCCGAAGATGTGACAACCTCCGGAGCACCAGCCGCTGCAGGAACAACTGAAACTAAAAGAGAATCATCAGAGGACACGGCAGGAGAAACTGCGGGAGCGGCAGAAAGGAAGGAGGCGGGCGGTGAAACCCTCGGGAACTCTGCAGGCACGGTGGGTCAAGCAACTGGGAGGAGCATGCAAGGTGGGCAGGGGGTGTGCGTGGCCACCAAACCAGGGGCCTGAGAGCTCACTGCGGATGCAACAGAAGGCATCAAAGGGGGGGGGGGGGGGGAGTAAAAAGGGGGCAAAATGGGGTACCCCATGGAACCTAGATGAGGAGAGGGGACAACCAGGGGGAGGGGACCGGACGGGCCAGGGGACCAATACGGGAAAGAATATGCGGCAGCAGGAGGGGGGTGAACCCAGCATGCAGGGAGGCCGAGGGGGCCACTGATGTGGAAGGGTAACCTGGGGAGCATAACCTGTACTCCAAGATGCCTGTGGCCATGAAGCAGTGGAAGATGAAGGGACCGCAAGGGGGCACTGAGGGAAGCCTAAATCTGCCTAGTAACAAAGGCTGCCACATTCTTATTTATCCTCATGCTTATTCAGCTTCATCTATCCTTAGCATGAACCAACCACTGGTGACTGCCAGAGGGTGACCAGCATGGTAAGAGAGTGTGAGGGAAACTGGGCAAACAGAAACATCTGCATGTGCAGGAAGCGTAACCCAAAGCACTCGCCCCAATTGATTCATCTTGGAAGCCCTCAGTTTACAAAAACAACTGAATCACAAACTAAAACATCGCTGAAAAGTAAACCCGAAGAAACAGGCGCTTCCTGGAACACAATAGCTCACTGACCTGGAAAGCACAGAAAAGAGCAGCCTCAAAAGCACCTGAAGCCACGCTCCAATCTGTCACACTCGGCGTAAGTGGGGGTTCCGACAACCGAGTTTTGGCTGAAGGGACAGCTACCTGTGAGGAAGGTAAACGAGGTGGCTGAATGTAATTCCTCCTCATGGGGTGGAGGCCAAACTAATTGTTAACGTTGGCCAGAGGGCGTAAAGGAAAAGGAGGACTCTGTAGGAAGGTAACTGTAGCTTTAATTAGAGCTGAGCGGGTTCGGTACGTCGAGATCCGTACCCCCCCCCCCCAAACTTCACGAGGTTTACATGGGTCCAAGGCAGCCTCGGTTCTTCCCGCCTAACACGCAAAACCCGAACGGGGGAAAACATCATCATCCCGCTGTCGGATTCTCGTGAGATTCGGATTCCATATAAAGAGCCGCGCGTCACCGCCATTTTCACTCGTGCATTGTCGATTGAGCGGAGAGGACGTGGCTACGTTCTCTGCCTGAAAAGCTCAATATCTGTGCTCAGTGTGCTGCATTGTGGTGACCAGTATATAGTAGTACAGTGCTGCATTGTGGTGACCACCAGTATATAGTAGTACAGTACAGTAGTCCATTGCTGTATCTTGCAGCTCTGTGTCAGACTCAGTTCTATTCTCCTGATCAGTGCTCAATATCTGCTGCATTGTTGTGACCAGTATATAGTAGTACAGTGCTGCATTGTGGTGACCACCAGTATATAGTAGTACCATACAGTAGTCCATTGCTGTATCTTGCAGCTCCATGTCACTTCTAGTATCCTGAACAGTGCTCAATATCTGTGCTGCATTGTGGTGACCAGTATATAGTAGTACAGTGCTGCATTGTGGTGACCACCAGTATATAGTAGTACAGTACAGTAGGCCATTGCTGTATCTTGCAGCACCGTGTCAGACTCAGTTCTAGTATCCTGATCAGTGCTCAATATCTGCTGCATTGTGGTGACCAGTATATAGTAGTACAGTGCTGCATTGTGGTGACCACCAGTATATAGTAGTACCGTACAGTAGTCCATTGCTGTATCTTGCCGCTCCATGTCACTTCTAGTATCCTGAACAGTGCTTAATATCTGTGCTCAGTGTCAGTGCTGCATTGTGGTGACAAAAAGTCCAGTGTCTTGTGCTGCATCTTGCTGCTGTAGGGTGCTGTGGTAGTGTCCTGTCACTGTGCATAGGTCATCATCATTCCAGTCACAGTGGTATCTGGTATCTATCTAGTGGTATCTAATTCCAGACATTACTGCCGTCCAATTCCAGATATATTACTGGCATATAATTCCACACATTAAAAAATGGAGAACAAAAATGTGGAGGGTAAAATAGGGAAAGATCAAGATCCACTTCCACCTAGTGCTGAAGCTGCTGCCACTAGTCATGGCCGAGACGATGAAATGCCATCAACGTCGTCTGCCAAGGCCGATGCCCAATGTCATAGTAGAGAGCATGTAAAATCCGAAAAACCAAAGTTCAGTAAAATGACCCAAAAATCTAAATTAAAAGCGTCTGAGGAGAAGCATAAACTTGCCAATATGCCATTTACCACATGGAGTGGCAAGGAACGGCTGAGGCCCTGGCCTATGTTCATGGCTAGTGGTTCAGCTTCACATGAGGATGGAAGCACTCAGCCTCTCGCTAGAAAAATGAAAAGACTCAAGCTGGCAAAAGCACAGCAAAGAACTGTGCGTTCTTCGAAATCACAAATCCACAAGGAGAGTCCAATTGTGTCGTTTGCGATGCCTGACCTTCCCAACACTGGACGTGAAGAGCATGCGCCTTCCACCATTTGCACGCCCCCTGCAAGTGCTGGAAGGAGCACCCGCAGTCCAGTTCCTGATAGTCAGATTGAAGATGTCAGTGTTGAAGTACACCAGGATGAGGAGGATATGGGTGTTGCTGGCGCTGGGGAGGAAATTGACCAGGAGGATTCTGATGGTGAGGTGGTTTGTTTAAGTCAGGCACCAGAGCCGGCCATAGGCATAGGCAAACTAGGCAATTGCCTAGGGCATTTGATATGCCTAGGGGCATCAGCAGCTTCTGCTGATTAAAATGATATGCGGCATGCCTATATTCTGTGTGTAGCATTTCATATGCAGATACAGCCACAGTCTCACACAGTATATAGGCATGCTGCATATAATTTAATCGTCAGAAGCGGCTTGTGCATCCTAGCCACATAGCAATGCAAATAAGATGCATTTCCATAAATATAAAATAAAAAAAATTACGACGTTAGCATTGAGGCAAGATTTATGAGGACACATCTGTTTCCAAGCAGAAGTCAGAGGTCACATTGTTAGTGGCAGTGTGAGTGCTGTGTGCATGTGAGTGGGTTGGTTGTGCAGTAGTGTTCGGAATATGTGTAAGGAGCATTATGTGTGTCATGTAAAAATGCATTAATAATGTGCAACATATGTGTAAACGGCACTGTGTGTGTCATTATGTGTATAAGGGCATTAATAATGTGCGGCATATGTGTAACAGGGTACTACTGTATGTGTGTCATTATGTGTATAGGGGCACTAATAATGTGCAGCAAATGTGTAGGGGGCACTATGTGTATCATGTGTTTAAGGGCATTAATAATGTGCGGCATATGTGTAAGGGGCACTATGTGTGTCATTATGTGTATAAGGGCATTAATAATGTGCAGCATATGTGTAACAGGGAACTACTGTATGTGTGTCATTATGTGTACAGGGGCACTAATAATGTGCAGCAAATGTGTAGGGGGCATTATGTGTGTCATTATGTGTATAAAGGCATTAATAATGTGCGGCATATGTGTAAGGGACATTATGTGTAAAAGGGCATTAATAACGGTTGTCATAATGTGTAAGGTGCATTATGTTTATAAGGACATTAATAATGTATCTCATATGTGTAAGAGGCATTGCTGTGTGGAATTATGTGTATCAATGCATTAATAATATGTGGCATTATGTGTTTAAGGTGCTCTACTATGTGGCATTGCATATAGAAAGGGCACTACTGTGTCGTCTAATGTGAATAAAGAGCAATAGGGTGTGGTGTAATGTGAATAAGGAGCAATTCAGTGTGATGTCATGTGAATAAGGGGCTCTACTGTGAGGAGTAATGTTTATAAGGTAAAGTGATACTACTGTGGGATGTAATATGAATTATGAACACTATCGCATGATAAAATGTGAATAAAGTGCAGTACTGTGTGGCGTAATTGGAATTGGGGTTACTATTGTGTGGCCATGCCCCTTGCCAGCAAAAACACACCCCTTTTTGAGCTGTGCGCCAAATGTGTGAACTGTTCCTTTTAAAAAATAGGGGTACAAATACCAAAATAAGGACTGCTAAGGGTGAGGGGTGATGGTGCTGGGAAAGGGGTGCAAGGTCAGAGGCGGAACCAGCTGTGGTGCTAGGGGGCACCAGCCAAAATCTTGCCTAGGGCATCATATTGGTTAGGGCCGGCTCTGTCAGGCACCCAGGGAGACACCTGTTGTCTGTGGGATGAATAAGGCCATTGACACGCCTGGTCAAATTACGAAAAAAATCACCTCTTCGGTGTGGAATTATTTCAACAGAAATGTGGACAACTGGTGTCATGCTGTGTGTTGCCTTTGTCAAGCTGTAATAAGTAGGGGTAAGGACGTTAACCACCTCGGAACATCCTCCCTTATACGTCACCTGGAGCGCATTCATCAGAAGTCATTGACAAGTTCAAAAACTTTGGGTGACAGCGGTAGCAGTCCACTGACAACTAAATCCCTTCTTCCTCTTGTTTGCTCACGCAAACCACACCACCAACTCCCTCAGTGTCAATTTCCACCTTACACAGGAAAGCCAATAGTCCTGCAGGCCATGTCACTGGCAAGTCTGACGAGTCCTCTCCTGACTGGGATTCCTCCGATGGATCCTTGAGTGTAACGCCTACTGCTGCTGGCGCTGCTGTTGTTGCTGCTAGGAGTCGATCATCATCCCAGAGGGGAAGTCGGAAGACCACTTGTACTACTTCCAGTAAGCAATTGACTGTCCAACAGTCCTTTATATCACAGCAGTCATCCTGTTGCAAAGCGGATAACTCAGACCTTAACAGCTGTGTTGGTGTTAGACGTGCGTCCGGTATCCGCCGTTAGTTCACAGGGACTTTGAGAATTTCTTAAGGTAGTGTGTACCCGGTACCAAATACCATCTAGGTTCCATTTCTCTAGGCAGGCGATACTGAGAATGTACACAGACCTCAGAAAAAGACTCACCAGTGTCCTAAAAAATGCAGTTGTACCCAATGTCCACTTAACCACGGACATGTGGACAAGTGGAGCAGGGCAGACTAAGGACTATATGACTGTGACAGCCAACTGGGTAGATGTATTGCATCCCGCAGCAACAACAGCAGCGGCGGCACCAGTAGCAGCATCTTGCAAACACCAACTCGTTCCTAGGCAGGCTACGCTTTGTATCACCGCTTTCCATAAGAGGCACACAGCTGACATCCTCTTACGGAAACTGAGGAACATCATCGCAGATTGGCTTACCCCAATTGGACTCTCCTGGGGATTTGTGACATCGAACAACGCCACCAATATTGTGCGTGCATTACATGTGGGCAAACTCCAGCACGTCCCATGTTTTGCACATACAATGAATTTGGTGGTGCAGATTTTTTTTCAAAAATGACAGGGGCGTGCAAGAGATGCTGTTGGTGGCCCGAAGAATTGCGGGCCACTTTCGGCATTCAGCCACCGCGTGCCGAAGACTGGAGCACCAGCAAACACTCCTGAACCTGCCCCGCCATCAGCTGAAGCAAGAGGTGGTAACGAGGTGTAATTCAACCCTCTATATGCTTCAGAGGATGGAGGAGCAGCAAAAGGCCATTCAAGCCTATACATCTGGCCACGATATAGGCAAAGGAGGGGGAATGCACCTGACTCAAGCGCAGTGGAGAATGATTTCAACGTTGTGCAAGGTTCTGCAACCCTTTGAACTTGCCACACGTTAAGTCAGTTCAGACACTGCTAGCCTGAGTCAGGTCATTCCCCTCATCAGGCTTTTACAGAAGCAGCTGGAGAGATTGAAGGAGGAGCTAAAACGGAGCGATTCCGCTAGGCATGTGGGACTTGTGGATGGAGCCCTTCATTCGCTTAACCAGGATTCACGGTGGTCAATCTGTTGAAATCAGAGCACTACAGTTTGGCCACCGTGCTCGATCCTAGGTTTAAAGCCTACGTTGTATCTCTCTTTCCGGCAGACACAAGTGTGCAGATGTTCAAAGACCTGCTGGTGAGACACTTGTCAAGTCAAACAGAACGTGACCCGCCAACATCTCCTCCTTCATTTTCTACCGCCACTGGAGCTGCCAGGAAAAGGATCAAATTTCCAAAACCACCCGCTGGCGGTGATGCAGGGCAGTCAGGAGCAAAAACTGACATCTGGTCCGGATTGAAGGACCTGCCAACGATTACTGACATGTCGTCTATTGTCACTGCGTATGATTCTGTCACCATTGAAAGAATGGTGGAGGATTATATGAGTGACCGCATCCAAGTAGGCACGTCACACAGTCCGTACGTATACTGGCAGGAAAAAGAGGCAATTTGGAGGCCCTTGCACAAACTGGCTTTATTTTACCTAAGTTGCCCCCCCTCCAGTGTGTACTCCTAAAGAGTGTTTAGTGCAGCCGCTCACCTTGTCAGCAATCGGCGTACGAGGTTACTTCCAGAAAATGCGGAGAAGATGATGTTCATCAAAATGAATTATAATCAATTCCTCCGTGGAGACATTCACCAGCAATTGCCTCCAGAAAGTACACAGGGACCTGTGATGGTGGATTCCAGTGGGGACGAATTAATAATCTGTGAGGAGGGGGATGTACACAGTGAAAGGGGTGAGGAATCGGATGATGAGGATGAGGTGGACATCTTGCCTCTGTAGAGCCAATTTGTGCAAGGAGAGATTGATTGCTTCTTTTTTGGTGGGGGCCCAAACCAACCAGTCATTTCAGTCACAGTCATGTGGCAGACCCTGTCGCTGAAATGATGGGTTTGTTAAAGTGTGTATGTCCTGTTTATACAACATAAGGGTGGGCGGGAGGGCCCTAGGAATTTGGGTGGGTTGGAGGGCCCAAGGACAATTCCATCTTGCAACTCTTTTTTTTTTAAATCTTTGCATCATGTAATGTTTGGGGCCAATTTTTTTAAGTGCCATCCTGTCTGACACTGCAGTGCCACTCCTAGACGGGCCAGGTGTTTGTGTCGGCTACTTGGGTCGCTTAGCTCAGTCATCCAGCGACCTCGGTGCAAATTTTAGGACTAAAAATAATATTGTGAGGTGTGAGGTGTTCAGAATAGACTGAAAATGAGTGGAAATTATGGTTATTGAGGTTAATAATACTATGGGATCAAAATTACCCCCAAATTCTATTTTTTAAGCTGTTTTTGAAAAAAAAACCACCCGAATCTGACAAAAAAATTTCAGGGAGGTTTTGCCAAAACGCGACCGAATCCAAAACACGGCCGCGGAACCGAATCCAAAACCAAAACACAAAACCTGAAAAATGTCCGGTGCACATCACTAGTTTTAATGAATAGCAGGCTGTACATGAATATTGGAGAAATTGACGAAACTGGAAGAATTAGAGTCTATGGTTAAATGACTTGAGTGAAGCTGAAGAACTCAGGTAAAGAAGAACTGAAGACTGTGATTAAAAGACGAGGTTGAAGAACTTGGACTTTTAAGAAATGAAGACTTGTGATTTGGGATTGAAAGACGAGGCTGAAGAACTTGGACTTTGAAGAAATGAAGACTTGTGATTTGTGATTGAAAGACGAAGCTGAAGGACTTTGAAGAAATGAAGATGTCTGCGAGAACTGCCGTTAGCACCTGTAGCTCCTCTATGACCTGGGACCCCGTGTGCGCTTCCAGGAGTGGTGACGGACTTAGACAGCAGGACTGCAGCAGCATTTAAGTAAATGATAGATGAGAGCAACCAGGACCAGGGCACCAGAAGTAACCTGGGAGCACAGAGCTGGAGAAACTTTCACAAGGAAATAACTTGAAGCACTGGCAATCTCCCTCTGGGCCAGCCCCCTTTTGTAAGGGGAGAACATGCAGGATTGGCTGGACACAGAATGGGAACTTAATTGGTAATGCTCTGGTCTCCAACATGGCTGCCCCCAGCACAGGAGACATACTCAGCTGTTAGCACACAGCTTTAGCCAGCTTCTAACTCTGACACACTATACTGTGTCACACTAGAGGACCTTACCACAACAATCCCCGTCACAGCGCCCGGCACTCCCGACCCCCGGACCCCAGCCCTCAGCAGCCGCACATCCATCCAGGAGTACCCACCGCAGCCGCGCCAACCAGTGGGACGGCAACCCCCGGGAGCACCCACCGGAGGTAATGCTCTGGAGCCTGACAGTACCCCCCGTCCCCCTTTCTTGGGCTCCGAACACCATTGTGCTTTCTTCAGGTTCTTGGTATGAAAGGCCCAGACTAATCTTGGAGCATGGACGACGTCCTCTTCAGAAACCCAGGACCTTTCCTCTGGTCCATATCCCTTCCAATCAATAAGATATTGGAGACAACCATATATTTTTACGACAGTCAAGGATCCTATGAACTTCAAATTCTTCTCCTTGAGCATCTTCCACCTTGGGAGGTCTAGGGAGTGCAGCCCAAAAATGGTTAAGTATGAGAGGCTTCAGTTAGGAGATGTGAAATGCATTTGGGATTTTCAAGTACGGAGGCAACGTAACCTTGTATGCTACTGGATTCAATACTTTTTCAATAGGATATGGTCCAATGAATCTGGTGGCAAATTTCTTGGAAGGGACTTTGAGTCTTAAGTTTTGAGTAGAATTCCAGACTTGATCCCCCACTTTGAGACTAGGGACAGCCTTCTGTTTCCGATCTGCAAAAAATGTGTATTTATTGGATGTTTTAAGCAAAGCCTCATGAACTTGTCTCCACATCTTAGTAAATTGCTGAAGGGCTAACTCCGCGGCAGGTACTTTGAGAGCTGGAAGAGATTTAAAAACAGGAACACGTGGATGAAGTCCATAATTCACATAAAGGGGTGTGGAATGAGTAGCGGAATGGTAAAGATTATTATGAGCGAATTCAGCAAATGGAAGATAGTCTAGCCAATCATCCTGAGAAGAAGACATGAAGAGTTGTATGGAAAGTCTCTAAGTCTTGGTTCACTCTCTCAGTCTGGCCATCCGATTGGGGATGGTATGCAGAGGAGAATCTTAATTTAATTCCAAGGGCTAAACTCAGTGCTCTCCAGAATTTAGCCACAAATTGAGGCCCTCGATCAGAAACTCTCTTGTGGAAGTCCATGTAACCGGAAGATGTCTGATATGAACAATTTCGATAGCTGTGGAGCGGTTGGAAGACCTGTGAGTGGGACAAAGTGCGCCATCTTGGAAAATCAGTTCACAATGACCCAAATGGTGTTTCGTCCTCTGGAGACAGGCAGGTCAGTTATAAAATCCATGGAGATGTGTGTCCAGGGTTTTTGTGGAACCGATAGCGGATGAAGAAGAAGACCAGATGGCGATCCTCTTAGACTTTTATGTTGGGCGCACTTTGGGCAGGCTGCTGTAAATTCAAAAACATCTGTCTTCAGATGAAGCCACCAATAGGAGCGTTGGATGAATGTAAGAGTCTTGAGGCTACCTGCATGATCCATACAAGTTGAGGTATACTATAAGCCCACGTGAGCTGTTTTTTTCAGAGTTCTGGTGCAACGAACGTTCTTCCCAGTGGAGGAAGTGAAGTAGTACGAGTTGCAGCAAAGGAAGCAGGATCTAGGATGAATTGTCTGTCCAGAAGATCTGTGGACTCATCTGAATTCAATGAACGAGAAGTGCATCTGCTTTCCGATTAAGAGACCCTGGACAATAACTGAGCTTGAAAGAAAAATGACCTTATAACCTTATACGCATTCGCACGGGAGACTAGTGGAATTCTCGTGACGGGCATTATGAATATCCGGTGATGCCCTTTGGCTTATGCAGTGCTCCAGCAGTCTTCCAGAATTATCTCAACAAATTATTTCGAGATCTCCTCTATAAGTGCCTGGTTGTGTATCTGGACAATATTCTAATATTTTCCAAAGATCTGAAGGTCCATCGGGAACAGGTCAGAGACGTCTTTAGACGTCTAAGGGAAAATAGACAATTTTTTGTATACTGGAGAAGTGCACGTATGAGGTGTCCTCCATCCCCTTCTTAGGTTACATCTTTTCTGGAAGGGAATTACAGATGGACCCTGCCAAAGTCCAAGCAATCAGAGATTGGACCCTTCCTACCACTCTGAAGGAAATCCAGTATTTTTTCGGCTTCGCCAATTTCTATAGGAAGTTTATTAAAGATTACTCCTCCATCATTGCCCCGATTACAGCACTAACAAGATAAATCTCTAATTCTGCAGCTTGGCCACCTGAGGCACTAAAAGCCTTTTCATTTCTGAAAGAGGCTTTCATGTCTGCTCCTATTCTTCGTCAGCCTGATCTCAGTCGTCCTTTTCAGGTACAGGTGGATGCTTCTTCAGTAGGAGTGGGGGCCGTCTTATCCCAGTTCTTCGAGGATCAGAAAACTCTCTCCGGCAGAACAAAATGACGTCATTGGAGAACAAGAATTGCTTGCCATAAAACTTGCTTTTGAAGAGTGGAGGTAATTGCTGGAAGGAGCTCAGCACCCAATGTCTGTAACGACAGATCACAAAAATCTTTTATATCTTCAGACCGCCCGATGTTTAAACCCACGGCAAGCCAGGTGGGCACTCTTCTTCTCCCATTTTTCTTTCTCCGACTGAAGAAGCATCCACCTGTACCGGACTTAGACAGCAGGACTGTAGCAGCGTTTAGGTAACCGATAGATGAGAGCAACCAGGACCAGGGAACCAGAAGTAACCTGGAAGCACAGAGCTGGAGAACCTTTCACAAGGAGGTAACATAAAGCACTGGCACTCTCCCTCTGAGCCAGACCCCTTTTGTAAGGGAGAACATGCAGGATTTGCTGGACACAGACTGGGAACTTCATTGGTAATGCTCTTGTCTCCAACATGGCTGCCCCCAGCACAGGAGACATACTCAGCTGTTAGCACACAGCTTTATCCAGCTTCTGACTCTGACACACTATACTGTGTCACCACTAGAGGACCTTACCACAGCGATCCCCACCTCAGCGTCTGGCTCTCCAGACCCCCGGCCTTCGGCAGCCGCACATCCGTCCGGGAGGACCTGCCGCCAGCAACACTCCCTGCCACCGCAGCCGCGCCAACCAGCGGGACGGCAACCCCCGGGAGCACCCGCCGGAGGTAAGGCTCCGGAGCCTGACACAATCCACCCCAACCAGACCCTGCAACAGCTGCAAATCAATAGGCCAGCGCGAATCTACATGGCACGGAGCTCCTTGGCCCAGGCCCTAAAGACCGGAGAAAGAACAAAAGACCTCGGGGCTGATTCAGACCCGATCACTAGGCTGCGTTTTCTCTCAGTTTGCGATCAGATCTGCGCAGGCACAACGGACTGCAGCAACGGGGATCGCTGGTCAGCGATAGGATGGTGCAAAATTTCCGAACGCACAGGCGATCGCAAGGAGATTGACAGGAAGAGGGCATTTGTGGGAGTGTCTGGAAAAATGCAGGCGTGTCCAAGTATCTGCAGGGAGGCTTCCTGATGTCAGTTCTGGTCCCGGACAGGCTGAAGTGATGGCAGCGGCTGAGTAAGTCCTGGACTGCGCAGAGACTGCAGAAGATCTGTTTGTACAGCTCTGATACACATGCGCTCGCACACTTGCACAGCTACAATACACTCCCCTTGTAGGCGGCGACTATCTGATCGCAGGGCTGCAAAAATCACTGCCCAGCGATCAGGTCTGACTTACCCCCCTAGTTGGATCCTGGACTTCACGCAACCTACACAAAAGAAAAGAAATGCCCGCCAGCACTGCAGAAATGGAAGAGGGACAAAATGTTCTGCTCCTGGACTTCCCTCTTAACTTATTCCTGACATCACCAGTGGTAAAACACCTTTCTTATCAATAACCTAGTTCAACATGGGTGATGGAAAACATAAATTAGAGGGAAGTCCAGGAATGGAGCACTGTGTCCCTCCTGGAATGGAGCACTGTGTCCCTCCCGGCATGGAACACTGTGTCCCTCCCGGAATGGAGCACTGTGTCCCTCCTGGAATGGAGCACTGTGCCCCTCCTGGAATTGAGCACTGTGCCCCTCCTGGAATGGAGCATCGTGCCCCTCCTGGAATGGAGCACCGTGTCCCTCCTGGAATGGAGCATCGTGTCCCTCCTGGAATGGAGCACTGTGTCCCTCCTGGAATGGAACACTGTGTCCCTCCTGGAATGGAGCACTGTGTCCCTCCTGGAATGGAGCACTGTGTCCTTCCTGGAATGGAGCACTGTGTCCTTCCTGGAATGGAGCATTGTGTCCCTCCTGGAATGGAGCACTGTGTCCCTCCTGGAATGGAGCATTGTGTCCCTCCTGGAATGGAGCATCATGTCCCTCCTGGAATGGAGCACTGTGTCCCTCCTGGAATGGAGCATCGTGTCCCTCCTGGAATGGAGCATCATGTCCCTCCTGGAATGGAGCATTGTGTCCCTCCTGGAATGGAGCATTTTGTCCCCCCTGGAATGGAGCATTGTGTCCCTCCTGGACTGGAGCATTTTGTCCCTGCTGGAATGGAGCATTGTGTCCCTCCTGGAATGGAGCAATTTGTCCCTGCTGGAATGGAGCATCGTGTCCCCCCTGGAATGGAGCATCGTGTCCCCCCTAGAATGGAGCATCGTGTCCCCCCTAGAATGGAGCATCGTGTCCCCCCTGGAATGGAGCATTGTGTCCCTCCTGGACTGGGTCATGTTGGGAGGTATGCTAATACACCAAAAGTAGTAGCTTAGAGCGTAGATTAAAACAACCAATTATGCACCTAAGCTTCCACCTTAGGGTGTCATCTGGCAATTGCCTAGCAGACTTCAAATTGTGAGGCAAACAAAAACCAACAGTAAATGTGTACAGCAAGAAAGCCGCATCAACCGTAACCGGGTACCACCCTAACCACTTGGCCAGCTGATCCACACAAATCAGGGAGGGGGCTTTAGCTAGTGACAGCGTGGGATTCTCCCTTACCTGCAGGGCAGGTCCAGTCTCAGATCTACGTCCTTGGCAGGGTGATCCCACCGTGGATGTGATAGGAGTGGAGAACATGACCATCCATTCTCCAAAGACAACGGGAATCATTAAAAGCAAAACACTTTCCTTTTGCCTCTCCTGCACAACTGGCCGGTAGGCCACCCAGCATCCTGCCTTGGCCAAGCCACGCTTCATCCAGCATCCTGCCTTGGCCAAGCCACGCTTCATCCAGCATCCTGCCTTGGCCAAGCCACGCTTCATCCAGCATCCTGCCTTGGCCAAGCCACGCTTCATCCAGCATCCTGCCTTGGCCAAGCCACGCTTCATCCAGCATCCTGCCTTGGCCAAGCCACGCTTCATCCAGCATCCTGCCTTGGCCAAGCCACGCTTCATCCAGCATCCTGCCTTGGCCAAGCCACGCTTCATCTCCACAGTGAGGGAGAAAAAATAGGATTTTAATACCTACCGGTAAATCCTTTTCTCTTAGTCCGTAGAGGATGCTGGGGACTCCAAAATGACCATGGGGGTATAGACGGGATCCGCAGGAGACATGGGCACTTTAAGACTTTTAATGGGCGTGGACTGGCTCCTCCCTCTATGCCCCTCCTCCAGACCTCAGTTATAGGAACTGTGCCCAGAGGAGACGGACATTTCGAGGAAAAGGTTTTTATTAAACTAAGGGTGAGATACATACCAGCCCACACCACGACACACAGTACAACATGGCATTTCACTAAAACCAGTTAACAGCGTGAACCAAAAAGATCAGCAACAGGCTGACCCTTACCAAAACACAACCTTTGTGTAACATAAGCAATAACTATATACAATTACTGCAGATAGAGTCCGCACTGGGACGGGCGCCCAGCATCCTCTATGGACTAAGAGAAAAGGATTTACCGGTAGGTATTAAAATCCTATGTTCTCATACGTCCTAGAGGATGCTGGGGACTCCAAAAGAACCATGGGGTTTATACCAAAGCTCCAGACCGGGCGGGAGAGTGCGGATGACTCTGCAGCACCGATTGAGCAAACATGAGGTCCTCATCAGCCAGGGTATCAAACTTGTAGAACTTTGCAAAAGTGTTTGAACCCGACCAAGTAGCTGCTCGGCAAAGCTGTAATGCCGAGACGCCTCGGGCAGCCGCCCAAGATGAGCCAACCTTCCTAGTGGAATGGGCCTTTACCGATTTTGGTAACGGCAATCCAGCCGTAGAATGAGCCTGCTGAATCGTATTACAGATCCAGCGAGCAATAGTCTGCTTAGAAGCAGGAGCGCCAACCTTGTTGGCCGCATACAGGACAAACAGTGCCTCTGTTTTCCTAACCCTAGCCGTTCTGGCTACATAAATTTTCAAAGCTCTGACCACATCAAGAGACTTGGAATCAGCCAAGGCTTCAGTAGCCACAGGCACCACAATAGGTTGGTTCATGTGAAACGAAGAAACCACCTTTGGTAGAAATTGTTGATGAGTTCTCAACTCCGCTCTAGCCTCATGGAAAATCAGATAGGGGCTTTTGTGAGACAAAGCCACCAATTCGGACACCTGCCTTGTGGACGCCAAGGTCAATAGCATGACCACTTTCCAAGTGAGAAATTTCAATTCAACCTTTTGTAAAGGTTCAAACCAATGTGACGTAAGAAACTGTAACACCACGTTAAGATCCCACGGTGCCACTGGGGGCACAAATGGAGGTTGGATGTGTAGTACGCCTTTCACGAAAGTCTGTACTTCTAGAAGTGAGGCTAATTCCCTTTGAAAGAAAATTGACAAGGCCGAAACCTGCACTTTAATGGAGCCCAACTTCAGGCCCGCATCTACACCTGCTTGCAAAAAGTGGAGAAAACACCCCATCTGAAATTCTTCCGTAGGAGCCTTCTTGGATTCGCACCAAGACACATATTTTCTACAAATACGGTGATAATGCTTCGCCGTTACCTCCTTTCTAGCTTTAAGTAGAGTGGGGATGACTTCCCCGGGAATACCTTTCCTACCTAGGATTTGGCGTTCAACTGCCATGCCGTCAAACGCAACCGCCGTAAGTCCTGGAACACACACGGCCCTTGCTGTAACAGATCCTCTCTTAGAGGAAGAGGCCAGAGAACTCCTGTGAGTAATTCCTAAAGATCCGGATACCAGGCCCTCTGTGGCCAATCTGGAACAACGAGTATCGCCTGAACCCTTGTTCTTCTTATGATCCTTAATACCTTTGGGATGAGTGGAAGCGGAGGGAACACATAGACCGACTGAAACACCCACGGTGTCACTAGTGCGTCCACTGCTATTGCTTGAGGGTCCCTCAACCTGGAACAATATGTCTGAAGCTTCTTGTTGAGGCGAGACGCCATCATGTCTATTTGAGGAAGTCCCCAATGACTCATCACTTCTGCAAAGACCTCTTGATGAAGACCACACTCTCCTGGATGGAGATCGTGTCTGCTGAGGAAGTCTGCTTCCCAGTTGTCCACTCCTGGAATGAAGGCTGCTGACAGAGCGCTTGCATGTTTTTCCGCCCAGCGAAGAATCTTGGTAGCCTCCGCCATCGCCGCTCTGCTCATTGTTCCACCCTGGCGGTTTATGTGCGCCATGGCTGTAATGTTGTCTGACTGAATCAGGGCGGTCTGGTCGCAAAGAAGATGTTCCGCCTGCCGCAGGCCGTTGTAGATGGCCCTTAACTCCAGCACGTTTATGTGCAGACAAGCTTCCTGGCTTGACCATTTTCCCTGGAAATTTTGTGACTGCTCCCCAGCCTCGGAGACTCGCGTCCGTGGTCACGAGAATCCAATCCCTCTAGAAGGTGAGGACATTGGAGCCACCACAGGAGAGAAACCCTGGCCCTGGGGGACAGGCTTATCTTCCGGTGCATCTGCAGATGGGACCCGGACCACTTGTCCAGCAGGTCTCACTGAAAAGTTCTTGCATGGAACCTGCCAAACGGGATGGCCTCGTAGGCCGCCACCATTTTCCCCAGCACTCGAGTGCAGTGATGAATCGACACTCTTGGCGGTTTCAGAAGTTCCTTGACCATGTTCTGGATTTCCTGAAGATCCTCTGCAGTTCGGTGTCCAGAATCATGCCCAAAAACGATATCCGAGTTGTCGGAATCAACTGCGACTTTGGTAAATTTAGGAGCCAGCCATGCTGTTGCAGCACCTGCAGGGAGAGCGCAAACTTTTTTTAGTAACTGCTACTGTGATCTCGCCTTTATCAGGAGATCGTCCAAGTACGGGATAATTGTGACCCCTTGCTTGCGCAGGAGCACCATCATTTCCGCCATTACTTTGGTGAAAATCCTCGGGGCCGTGGAAAGACCGAACGGCAACTTCTGAAATGTGCAGTGACAATCCTGTACAGCGAACCTCAGGTACGCCTGATGAGGAGGATATATGGGGACATGTAGGTAGGCATCCTTTATGTCGACTGACACCATAAAATCCCCACCACCCCCCCTCCAGACTGGAGATCACTGCTCGGAGAGATTACATCTTGAATTTGAATCTTTTTAAATAAAGGTTGAGGGAGTTTAAGTTCAGAATCGGTCTGACCGAGCATCCGGCTTCGGGACCACGAACAGGGTTGAATAAAACCCTTCCCCACGTTGTAACTGGGGTACCGTGACAATGACTTGCTGTTGACACAGCTTTTGTATTGCAGCACACAATACCTCTCTCTCTGTATGAGAAACTGGTAAGGCCGATTTGAAAAATCGGTGTGGAGGCACGTCTTGGAACTCCAGCTTGTATCCTTGGGTCACAATTTCCAGCACCCAAGGATCTAGGTCCGAGCGAACCCAGACTTGACTGAAGAGTTGAAGACGTGCCCCCACCGGTGCGGACTCCTGCAGCGGAGCCCCAGCGTCATGTGGTGGATATGGTAGACGCCGGGGAGGACTTCTGCTCCTGGGAGCTTGCCACAGCCGGCGATCTTTTTCCTCTTCCCTTACCTCTGGCCGCGAGGAAGGAAGATCTCCGTCCTTTCCTGAATTTATGAGACCGAAAGGACTGCATCTGGTATTGAGGCGTTTTCTTTTGCTGTGGAGAGACAAAAGGCAAAAAAGAAGACTTACCAGCGGTAGCTGTGGAAACCAGGTCCGCGAGGCCCTCACCAATCAAAACTTCACCTTTGTAGGGCAGAGCCTCCATGGCCTTCTTAGAGCCAGCATCAACATTCCATTGATGAGTCCACAACGCCCGCCTAGCCGAGATTGCCATGGCATTGGCCCTTGATCCCAAGAGGCCAATATCTCTCGCAGCCTCCCTTAGATAAACCGCTGCGTCCCTAATGTGACCCAGGGTCAAAATTACGCTATCCCTATCCAGGGTGTCTATGTCAGATAACAAGTTATCTGCCCACTTCTCAATAGCGCTACTCACCCATGTCGATGCCACGGCCGGCCTGAGTAGCGTACCGGTAGTAACATAAATAGATTTTAAAGTAGTTTCCTGCTTAAGATCCGCAGGATCCTTAAGGGCTGCCGTGTCAGGGGACGGAAGCGCCACCTTCGTGGACAAACGCGCCAGGGCTTTGTCCACCGTGGGTGATGATTCTCACCGTAGCCTATCCGGTGAGGGAAAAGGACACGCCATAGCAATTCTCCTGGGAATCTGCAGTCTCTTGTCAGGAGACTCCCAAGCCTTTTCAAAAAGAGCGTTCAGCTCATGAGAGGGAGGAAACATTACCTCAGGTTTCTTTCCCTTAAACATACAGACAATTGTGTCAGGGACAGTGGGGTCTTCCGTGATATGCAACACTTCTTTAATAGCCACGATCATGTACTGAATACTCTTAGCCACTTTAGGATGTAACTTGGCAACATTATAGTCGACACTGGAGTCAGAATCCGTGTCGGTATCTGTGTCCGCTATCTGGGTAAATGAACGTTTCTGAGACCCTGAGGGGGCCTGAGACTGTGATAAAACATCACCCATGGATGGTCTCCATGCTTGGTTCTGAGACTCAGATTTGTCTAACCTCTTATGCAATAAAGTCACACTTGTATTTAAAACACTCCACATATCTACTCAATCAGCAATCGGCGGTGCTGACGGAGTCACTCCCACGTTCTGTTCAGCTCCCTCACCAGCCTACTCCTGGGAAGAGCCTTCAACCTCAGACACGTCGACACACACGTACTGACACCCCCAAACACACTGGGCTATAGGGGACAGACCCACAGTAAGGTCCTTCAGCGAGACAGAAAGGGAGTTTGCCAGCTCACACCCAGCGCCCCACCGGTCTGAAGGAATTAAACAACGCCCCAGACCGGTAAGCGCTTTTTATATAATAGTAATCAACACCAAATTGCTTTGCCCCCCCCCCCCCTCCTTCGTTTTGTGCTGCCCGTTACTTGTGGTAGCAGTGAAGGGCCAGGGGCAGCGTCTCTGCAGCTGTGCTGTGGAGAAAATGGCGTTGGATAGAGCTGAGGAGGAAGCCCCGCCCCCTATATGGCGCTTCGGTCCCGCTTTTTTTTATATTGGCGGGGGTCCCTATACATTGCCTAGGCAATGTATATACATAGTGCCATGTGTAATTTGAGGGTTTATTGCTGCCCAGGGCACCCCCAACCCCTGCGCCCTGCACCCATGTAGTGCCGCTTATGTATGGGAGCAACATACTTGCCTACTCTCCCGGAATGGCCGGGAGGCTCCCGAAAATCGGGTGACCCTCCCGGCCCCACGGAAGAGCAGGCAAGTCTCCCGATTTGCGGGTCCCCCCTGCCCGTCCGCCCACTTAGTGTGTAAAGTGGGCAGTCCGGGCAGTCGATGACGCGATTCTTGCAGAATCGCGTCATCATAGCCACGCCCCCTGCAGTGTAATGCCGGGGATCGAGCGCTACAGAGCGGGGGGCGTGGCTTAAAGCGGGTGTCATTGTGACCCCGCCCTTGCTCCGCCCCCGCCCTTGCTCCGCCTCCGGCCCACAGCCTCCCCTGCCCCCCCTCTGAGCCGACCTGGCTGCTCTCTCCCGCAGAGAGCAGCCAGAATGTCGGCAACTATGGGGAGCAATGGCGCGCAGCGCGACCGCTGCGCGGTACCTCAGGAAGAACTGAAGTCTTCTTTGCTTCTTTACTCACCCGGCTTCTTTCTTCCGGCTCTGCGAGGAGGACGGCGACGCGGCTCTGGGACGGACGGCGAGGGCGAGACCTGCGTACCAATCCCTCTGGAGCTAATGGTGTCCAGTAGCCTAAGAAGCAGAGCCTATCATTTAAGTAGGTCTGCTTCTCTCTCTCCTCAGTCCCACGATACAGAGAGCCTGTTGCCAGCAGAGCTCCCTGAACATAATAAACCTAACAAAAGTATTTTCAGAGAAACTCAGGAGAGCTCCCCTGTAATGCACCCAGTCTCCTCTGGGCACAGAACATAACTGAGGTCTGGAGGAGGGGCATAGAGGGAGGAGCCAGTGCACACCCATCTAAAGTCTTTAGAGTGCCCATGTCTCCTGCGGAGCCCGTCTATACCCCATGGTCCTTTTGGAGTCCCCAGCATCCTCTAGGACGTATGAGAAATAACACATATTTGCCTTTGCGGATCGTTTGTCTAACAAACACGCAGCACCGCTATGTTGGCACAGTGCATCGCATTGGTGCCACCTACCAACCCTGAAGCCTCAGCCGCCACTGCTGGATCTGCCTTATTGCCATATTTTTACACGACCTAGCTAGCTTGCACGGACGCTGCCGGGAACATGGAGAATGCGAGATAGTGTAAAAGCAGCGAGCAAACCATACTCACCGGTTCTAGATGCACCCAGAACCACGGAATCTGTCACATCACGCACAGGGGCTGCGCTTTCATCCACAGGGGTTACCTCTACGTTCCGGGGAACCTCAGATGCCCCCTCCTCACCACCATCGGGAGTACTGACCACTGCAGGAACAGCTGAAAATAAATGGACAAGATCAGTAGACATAGCAACAGCAGCAGCAGCAGGGAGGCCAGCGAGCGAGGGGGCAGTGGGAGGGGCCAGCGAGCGAGGGAGCAGTGGGAGGGGCCTCTGCAGGGAGCAGGGATTGCACAAGAAGTACAGCATAGCCAGATTAAGGGAGGGGCATAGGGCATACTATAGCCCGGGCCCCCCAGCCGGAGCACACTGACATCATTAGTTCTCCCTCTTATGCAGCAGCAGAACCAGCAACCAGAATGTGAGCAGGAGAGTAATCAGTGCAGGCAGAGACACAGAAGTATAAGGTTTCATGAGATACTGACTGAGCTTCCCAACCGATGGAGAGATAGGTGGGGAAGAGAGCTGTAAGTGACCCAGGGATTCCAGCTTCTCCTCCTTCCCTTCCGGGTGTCTGGGTCAAGTGTAACCTGTTTTCTAATGAGTACATGCAGGTCTAGAGGGAAAGATACACAGAGTCCTCCTGAGTCCTGTCCCAATGTGTAAGTAGTACAGAGGCTGTTGCTATTGCATTCTTGCAAGATAAATTAGAGATTTTATTTTTCTATGTGTATTTTAAGGTTTTTTACGTTGTCTTTATTCCATTACAGGAAAACTTTATAAAATACTTGTCACTTAATCAGGTGGAGCTATAAACAGTATCCAGGAATTGTTAAACTATTATTTACAGTAAATCTAAAATACACTATTGGTTTGTATTAGAGATGAGCGGGTTCGGTTTCTCTGAATCCGAACCCGCCAGAACTTCATGTTTTTTTTCACGGGTCCGAGCGACTCGGATCTTCCCGCCTTGCTCGGTTAACCCGAGCGCGCCCGAACGTCATCATGACGCTGTCGGATTCTCGCGAGGCTCGGATTCTATCGCGAGACTCGGATTCTATATAAGGAGCCGCGCGTCGCCGCCATTTTCACACGTGCATTGAGATTGATAGGGAGAGGACGTGGCTGGCGTCCTCTCCGTTTAGAATTAGAATAGATTAGAGAGACACTTGATTTACTAATTTTGGGGAGCATTAGGAGTACTCAGTAGTGTACAGTGCAGAGTTTTGCTGATAGTGACCAGTGACCACCACTTTTATTTATAATCCGTTCTCTGCCTGAAAAAAGCGATACACAGCACACAGTGACTCAGTCACATACCATATCTGTGTGCACTGCTCAGGCTCAGGCCAGTGTGCTGCATCATCTATTATCTATATATAATATTATATATATCTGTCTGACTGCTCAGCTCACACAGCTTATAATTGTGGGGGAGACTGGGGAGCACTACTGCAGTGCCAGTTATAGGTTATAGCAGGAGCCAGGAGTACATAATATATTATATAGTGAGTGACCACCAGACACACAGTGCAGTTTATTTAATATATCCGTTCTCTGCCTGAAAAAAGCGATACACACAGTGACTCAGTCAGTCACATACCATATCTGTGTGCACTGCTCAGGCTCAGGCCAGTGTGCTGCATCATCTATTATCTATATATAATATTATATATATCTGTCTGACTGCTCAGCTCACACAGCTTATAATTGTGGGGGAGACTGGGGAGCACTACTGCAGTGCCAGTTATAGGTTATAGCAGGAGCCAGGAGTACATAATATATTATATAGTGAGTGACCACCAGACACACAGTGCAGTTTATTTAATATATCCGTTCTCTGCCTGAAAAAAGCGATACACACAGTGACTCAGTCAGTCACATACCATATCTGTGTGCACTGCTCAGGCTCAGGCCAGTGTGCTGCATCATCTATATATATTATATATCTGTCTGACTGCTCAGCTCACACAGCTTATAATTGTGGGGGAGACTGGGGAGCACTACTGCAGTGCCAGTTATAGGTTATAGCAGGAGCCAGGAGTACATAATATTATATTAAAATTAAACAGTGCACACTTTTGCTGCAGGAGTGCCACTGCCAGTGTGACTAGTGACCAGTGACCTGACCACCAGTATATATAATATTAGTAGTATACTATCTCTTTATCAACCAGTCTATATTAGCAGCAGACACAGTACAGTGCGGTAGTTCACGGCTGTGGCTACCTCTGTGTCGGCACTCGGCAGCCCGTCCATAATTGTATATACCACCTAACCGTGGTTTTTTTTTCTTTCTTTATACATACATACTAGTTACGAGTATACTATCTCTTTATCAACCAGTCTATATATTAGCAGCAGACACAGTACAGTGCGGTAGTTCACGGCTGTGGCTACCTCTGTGTCGGCACTCGGCAGCCCGTCCATAATTGTATACTAGTATCCAATCCATCCATCTCCATTGTTTACCTGAGGTGCCTTTTAGTTGTGCCTATTAAAATATGGAGAACAAAAATGTTGAGGTTCCAAAATTAGGGAAAGATCAAGATCCACTTCCACCTCGTGCTGAAGCTGCTGCCACTAGTCATGGCCGAGACGATGAAATGCCAGCAACGTCGTCTGCCAAGGCCGATGCCCAATGTCATAGTACAGAGCATGTCAAATCCAAAACACCAAATATCAGTAAAAAGCCTCTTTTTTTCTTTGCGTCATGTGCTGTTTGGGGAGGGTTTTTTGGAAGGGACATCCTGCGTGACACTGCAGTGCCACTCCTAGATGGGCCCGGTGTTTGTGTCGGCCACTAGGGTCGCTTATCTTACTCACACAGCGACCTCGGTGCAAATTTTAGGACTAAAAATAATATTGTGAGGTGTGAGGTATTCAGAATAGACTGAAAATGAGTGTAAATTATGGTTTTTGAGGTTAATAATACTTTGGGATCAAAATGACCCCCAAATTCTATGATTTAAGCTGTTTTTTAGTGTTTTTGGAAAAAAACACCCGAATCCAAAACACACCCGAATCCGACAAAAAAAATTCGGTGAGGTTTTGCCAAAACGCGTTCGAACCCAAAACACGGCCGCGGAACCGAACCCAAAACCAAAACACAAAACCCGAAAAATTTCAGGCGCTCATCTCTAGTTTGTATGTAATATACACAATCCATACCTCCCACCATGACCCACCCGAGGAGGGACAACGTGCTCTCTACCTGGACTTCCCTCTTAATTAAATGATCAATTAAGTAGTTTAACACAGGTGATGCCAATCATAAAATTAATAGAGAAGTCCATGTAGAGAGCTTTGTCCCTCCAGGAATGGGTCATGTTGGGAGGTATGCACAATATAATATATGCCCAACTTCCCCCAGGACCCCCTATCTTAATTGCCCTGGGCCCCACCATTGCTTAATCCAGCACTTAAGTAAAGGAGGGGCAGCCAAGGGTGCAAGGAGAGGGGTAATCTTAGGTAGGACCAGGGGCCCAATGAACTCACGAGAAACAGAAGAGCAGAGAATGGGGTGGAAAATACCAAAGGGGGGTCGCAGGCAACTTGGACAAAACCACGGACTCCTACAACCCCACAGGTGGGGAGGGACAAGGGTGACGTAGACTATTCCATATGTCACTATACAGCTGTACCCCGTATTCTATTCCATGTGTCACTACGCAGCTGTACCCCGTATTCTATTCCACGTGTCACTATACAGCTGTACCCCGTATTCTATTCCACGTGTCACTATGCAGCTGTACCCCGTATTCTATTCCATATGTCACTATGCAGCTGTACCCCGTATTCTATTCCATGTGTCACTACGCAGCTGTACCCCGTATTCTATTCCACGTGTCACTACAGCTGTACCCCGTATTCTATTCCACGTGTCACTATGCAGCTGTACCCCGTATTCTATTCCATGTGTCACTACGCAGCTGTACCCCGTATTCTATTCCATGTGTCACTATGCAGCTGTACCCCGTATTCTATTCCACGTGTCACTATACAGCTGTACCCCGTATTCTATTCCACGTGTCACTATGCAGCTGTACCCCGTATTCTATTCCATGTGTCACTACGCAGCTGTACCCCGTATTCTATTCCATGTGTCACTATACAGCTGTACCCCGTATTCTATTCCACGTGTCACTATGCAGCTGTACCCCGTATTCTATTCCACGTGTCACTATGCAGCTGTACCCTGTATTCTATTCCACGTGTCACTATGCAGCTGTACCCTGTATTCTATTCCACGTGTCACTATGCAGCTGTACCCTGTATTCTATTCCACGTGTCACTATACAGCTGTACCCCGTATTCTATTCCACGTGTCACTATGCAGCTGTACCCCGTATTCTATTCCACGTGTCACTACGCAGCTGTACCCCGTATTCTATTCCACGTGTCACTACGCAGCTGTACCCCGTATTCTATTCCATGTGTCACTATACAGCTGTACCCCGTATTCTATTCCATGTGTCACTATGCAGCTGTACCCCGTATTCTATTCCACGTGTCACTATGCAGCTGTACCCCGTATTCTATTCCACGTGTCACTATACAGCTGTACCCCGTATTCTATTCCACGTGTCACTATACAGCTGTATCCCGTATTCTATTCCACGTGTCACTATACAGCTGTACCCCGTATTCTATTCCACGTGTCACTATACAGCTGTACCCCGTATTCTATTCCACGTGTCACTACGCAGCTGTACCCCGTATTCTATTCCATGTGTCACTATACAGCTGTACCCCGTATTCTATTCCATGTGTCACTATACAGCTGTACCCCGTATTCTATTCCATGTGTCACTATACAGCTGTACCCCGTATTCTATTCCATGTGTCACTATACAGCTGTACCCCGTATTCTATTCCATGTGTCACTATGCAGCTGTACCCCGTATTCTATTCCATGTGTCACTACGCAGCTGTACCCCGTATTCTATTCCACGTGTCACTATACAGCTGTACCCCGTATTCTATTCCACGTGTCACTATACAGCTGTACCCCGTATTCTATTCCACGTGTCACTATACAGCTGTACCCCGTATTCTTTTCCGTGTCACTATACAGCTGTACTCCGTATTCTATTCCATGTGTCACTATGCAGCTGTACCCCGTATTCTATTCCATGTGTCACTATACAGCTGTACCCCGTATTCTATTCCACGTGTCACTATACAGCTGTACCCCGTATTCTATTCCACGTGTCACTATACAGCTGTACCCCGTATTCTATTCCACGTGTCACTATACAGCTGTACCCCGTATTCTATTCCGTGTCACTATACAGCTGTACTCCGTATTCTATTCCATGTGTCACTATGCAGCTGTACCCCGTATTCTATTCCATGTGTCACTATACAGCTGTACCCCGTATTCTATTCCATGTGTCACTATACAGCTGTACCCCGTATTCTATTCCATGTGTCACTATACAGCTGTACCCCGTATTCTATTCCACGTGTCACTATGCAGCTGTACCCCGTATTCTATTCCATATGTCACTATGCAGCTGTACCCCGTATTCTATTCCATGTGTCACTACGCAGCTGTACCCCGTATTCTATTCCACGTGTCACTACAGCTGTACCCCGTATTCTATTCCACGTGTCACTATGCAGCTGTACCCCGTATTCTATTCCATGTGTCACTACGCAGCTGTACCCCGTATTCTATTCCATGTGTCACTATGCAGCTGTACCCCGTATTCTATTCCACGTGTCACTATACAGCTGTACCCCGTATTCTATTCCACGTGTCACTATGCAGCTGTACCCCGTATTCTATTCCATGTGTCACTACGCAGCTGTACCCCGTATTCTATTCCATGTGTCACTATACAGCTGTACCCCGTATTCTATTCCACGTGTCACTATGCAGCTGTACCCCGTATTCTATTCCACGTGTCACTATGCAGCTGTACCCTGTATTCTATTCCACGTGTCACTATGCAGCTGTACCCTGTATTCTATTCCACGTGTCACTATGCAGCTGTACCCTGTATTCTATTCCACGTGTCACTATACAGCTGTACCCCGTATTCTATTCCACGTGTCACTATGCAGCTGTACCCCGTATTCTATTCCACGTGTCACTACGCAGCTGTACCCCGTATTCTATTCCACGTGTCACTACGCAGCTGTACCCCGTATTCTATTCCATGTGTCACTATACAGCTGTACCCCGTATTCTATTCCATGTGTCACTATGCAGCTGTACCCCGTATTCTATTCCACGTGTCACTATGCAGCTGTACCCCGTATTCTATTCCACGTGTCACTATACAGCTGTACCCCGTATTCTATTCCACGTGTCACTATACAGCTGTATCCCGTATTCTATTCCACGTGTCACTATACAGCTGTACCCCGTATTCTATTCCACGTGTCACTATACAGCTGTACCCCGTATTCTATTCCACGTGTCACTACGCAGCTGTACCCCGTATTCTATTCCATGTGTCACTATACAGCTGTACCCCGTATTCTATTCCATGTGTCACTATACAGCTGTACCCCGTATTCTATTCCATGTGTCACTATACAGCTGTACCCCGTATTCTATTCCATGTGTCACTATACAGCTGTACCCCGTATTCTATTCCATGTGTCACTATGCAGCTGTACCCCGTATTCTATTCCATGTGTCACTACGCAGCTGTACCCCGTATTCTATTCCACGTGTCACTATACAGCTGTACCCCGTATTCTATTCCACGTGTCACTATACAGCTGTACCCCGTATTCTATTCCACGTGTCACTATACAGCTGTACCCCGTATTCTTTTCCGTGTCACTATACAGCTGTACTCCGTATTCTATTCCATGTGTCACTATGCAGCTGTACCCCGTATTCTATTCCATGTGTCACTATACAGCTGTACCCCGTATTCTATTCCACGTGTCACTATACAGCTGTACCCCGTATTCTATTCCACGTGTCACTATACAGCTGTACCCCGTATTCTATTCCACGTGTCACTATACAGCTGTACCCCGTATTCTATTCCGTGTCACTATACAGCTGTACTCCGTATTCTATTCCATGTGTCACTATGCAGCTGTACCCCGTATTCTATTCCATGTGTCACTATACAGCTGTACCCCGTATTCTATTCCATGTGTCACTATACAGCTGTACCCCGTATTCTATTCCATGTGTCACTATACAGCTGTACCCCGTATTCTATTCCATGTGTCACTATACAGCTGTACCCCGTATTCTATTCCGTGTGTCACTATACAGCTGTACCCCGTATTCTATTCCACGTGTCACTATACAGCTGTACCCCGTATTCTATTCCACGTGTCACTATACAGCTGTACCCCGTATTCTATTCCACGTGTCACTATACAGCTGTACCCCGTATTCTATTCCATGTGTCACTACGCAGCTGTACCCCGTATTCTATTCCACGTGTCACTATACAGCTGTACCCCGTATTATATTCCACGTGTCACTATACAGCTGTACCCCGTATTCTATTCCATGTGTCACTATACAGCTGTACCCCGTATTCTATTCCATGTGTCACTATACAGCTGTACCCCGTATTCTATTCCATGTGTCACTATACAGCTGTACCCCGTATTCTATTCCACGTGTCACTATACAGCTGTACCCCGTATTCTATTCCACGTGTCACTATACAGCTGTACCCCGTATTCTATTCCACGTGTCACTACGCAGCTGTACCCCGTATTCTATTCCACGTGTCACTACACAGCTGTACCCCGTATTATATTCCACGTGTCACTATACAGCTGTACCCCGTATTCTATTCCATGTGTCACTATACAGCTGTACCCCGTATTCTATTCCACGTGTCACTACACAGCTGTACCCTGTATTCTATTCCACGTGTCACTACGCAGCTGTACCCCGTATTCTATTCCACGTGTCACTACGCAGCTGTACCCCGTATTCTATTCCACGTGTCACTACGCAGCTGTACCACGTATTCTATTACACGTGTCACTACGCAGCTGTACCCCGTATTCTATTCCACGTGTCACTATGCAGCTGTACCCCGTATTCTATTCCACGTGTCACTATGCAGCTGTACCCCGTATTCTATTCCATGTGTCACTACGCAGCTGTACCCCGTATTCTATTCCACGTGTCACTACGCAGCAGTACCCCGTATTCTATTCCACGTGTCACTATGCAGCTGTACCCCGTGTCACTACGCAGCTGTACCACGTATTCTATTCCACGTGTCACTACGCAGCTGTACCCCGTATTCTATTCCACGTGTCACTGCGCAGCTGTACCCCGTATTCTATTCCACGTGTCAGTATACAGCTGTACTCTGTATTCTATTCCTCGTGTCACTATAGAGCTGTACTCCGTATTCTATTCCACGTGTCACTATACAGCTGTACCCCGTATTCTATTCCATGTGTCACTATGCAGCTGTACCCCGTATTCTATTCCATGTGTCACTACGCAGCAGTACCCCGTATTCTATTCCACGTGTCACTATGCAGCTGTACCCCGTATTCTATTCCACGTGTCACTATGCAGCTGTACCCCGTATTCTATTCCACGTGTCACTATACAGCTGTACCCCGTATTCTATTCCATGTGTCACTATGCAGCTGTACCCCGTATTCTATTCCACGTGTCACTATACAGCTGTACCCCGTATTCTATTCCACGTGTCACTATGCAGCTGTAACCCATATTCTATTCCATGTGTCACTATGCAGCTGTACCCCGTATACTATTCCATGTGTCACTATACAGCTGTACCCCGTATACTATTCCATGTGTCACTATACAGCTGTACCCCGTATTCTATTCCATGTGTCACTATACAGCTGTACCCCGTATTCTATTCCATGTGTCACTATACAGCTGTACCCCGTATTCTATTCCGTGTCACTATACAGCTGTACTCTGTATTCTATTCCACGTGTCACTATACAGCTGTACCCCGTATTCTATTCCACGTGTCACTATACAGTTGTACCCCGTATTCTATTCCGTGTCACTATACAGCTGTACTCCGTATTCTATTCCATGTGTCACTATACAGCTGCACCCCGTATTCTATTCCACGTGTCACTATACAGCTGTACCCCGTATTCTATTCCACGTGTCACTATACAGCTGTACCCCGTATTCTATTCCACGTGTCACTATACAGCTGTACCCCGTATTCTATTCTGTCACTATACAGCTGTACCCCGTATTCTATTCTGTCACTATACAGCTGTACCCCGTATTCTATTCCACGTGTCACTATGCAGCTGTACCCCGTATTCTATTCCACGTGTCACTATGCAGCTGTACCCCGTATTCTATTCCACGTGTCACTATACAGCTGTACCCCGTATTCTATTCCATGTGTCACTATACAGCTGTACCCCGTATTCTATTCCACGTGTCACTATACAGCTGTACCCCGTATTCTATTCCATGTGTCACTATGCAGCTGTACCCCGTATTCTATTCCATGTGTCACTATGCAGCTGTACCCCGTATTCTATTCCATGTGTCACTATGCAGCTGTACCCCGTATTCTATTCCACGTGTCACTATGCAGCTGTACCCCGTGTCACTACGCAGCTGTACCACGTATTCTATTCCACGTGTCACTACGCAGCTGTACCCCGTATTCTATTCCACGTGTCACTACGCAGCTGTACCCCGTATTCTATTCCACGTGTCACTACGCAGCTGTACCCCGTATTCTATTCCACGTGTCACTACGCAGCTGTACCCCGTATTCTATTCCACGTGTCACTATACAGCTGTACCCCGTATTCTATTCCATGTGTCACTATACAGCTGTACCCCGTATTCTATTCCATGTGTCACTATGCAGCTGTACCCCGTATTCTATTCCATGTGTCACTATACAGCTGTACCCCGTATTCTATTCCATGTGTCACTATACAGCTGTACCCCGTATTCTATTCCACGTGTCACTATACAGCTGTACCCCGTATTCTATTCCACGTGTCACTATACAGCTGTACCCCGTATTCTATTCCACGTGTCACTATACAGCTGTACCCCGTATTCTATTCCACGTGTCACTATACAGCTGTACCCCGTATTCTATTCCACGTGTCACTACACAGCTGTACCCCGTATTCTATTCCACGTGTCACTATACAGCTGTACCCCGTATTCTATTCCACGTGTCACTATACAGCTGTACCCCGTATTCTATTCCACGTGTCACTATACAGCTGTACCCCGTATTCTATTCCACGTGTCACTATACAGCTGTACCCCGTATTCTATTCCACGTGTCACTATACAGCTGTACCCCGTATTCTATTCCACGTGTCACTATACAGCTGTACCCCGTATTCTATTCCATGTGTCACTATACAGCTGTACCCCGTATTCTATTCCACGTGTCACTATACAGCTGTACCCCGTATTCTATTCCACGTGTCACTATACAGCTGTACCCCGTATTCTATTCCACGTGTCACTATACAGCTGTACCCCGTATTCTATTCCACGTGTCACTATACAGCTGTACCCCGTATTCTATTCCACGTGTCACTATACAGCTGTACCCCGTATTCTATTCCAAGTGTCACTATACAGCTGTACCCCGTATTCTATTCCACGTGTCACTATACAGCTGTACCCCGTATTCTATTCCACGTGTCACTATACAGCTGTACCCCGTATTCTATTCCATGTGTCACTATACAGCTGTACCCCGTATTCTATTCCACGTGTCACTATACAGCTGTACCCCGTATTCTATTCCACGTGTCACTACGCAGCTGTACCCCGTATTCTATTCCACGTGTCACTACGCAGCTGTACCCCGTATTCTATTCCACGTGTCACTACGCAGCTGTACCCCGTATTCTATTCCATGTGTCACTATACAGCTGTACCCCGTATTCTATTCCATGTGTCACTATACAGCTGTACCCCGTATTCTATTCCACGTGTCACTATACAGCTGTACCCCGTATTCTATTCCACGTGTCACTATACAGCTGTACCCCGTATTCTATTCCATGTGTCACTATACAGCTGTACCCCGTATTCTATTCCACGTGTCACTATTCAGCTGTACCCCGTATTCTATTCCATGTGTCACTATGCAGCTGTACCCCGTATTCTATTCCATGTGTCACTATACAGCTGTACCCCGTATTCTATTCCATGTGTCACTATACAGCTGTACCCCATATTCTATTCCACGTGTCACTATACAGCTGTACCCCGTATTCTATTCCATGTGTCACTATACAGCTGTACCCCGTATTCTATTCCACGTGTCACTATACAGCTGTACCCCGTATTCTATTCCACGTGTCACTATACAGCTGTACCCCGTATTCTATTCCATGTGTCACTATGCAGCTGTACTCCGTATTCTATTCCACGTGTCACTATACAGCTGTACCCCGTATTCTATTCCACGTGTCACTATACAGCTGTACCCCGTATTCTATTCCACGTGTCACTATACAGCTGTACCCCGTATTCTATTCCATGTGTCACTATACAGCTGTACCCCGTATTCTATTCCACGTGTCACTATGCAGCTGTACCCCGTATTCTATTCCACGTGTCACTATACAGCTGTACCCCGTATTCTATTCCATGTGTCACTATACAGCTGTACCCCGTATTCTATTCCACGTGTCACTATACAGCTGTACCCCGTATTCTATTCCACGTGTCACTATACAGCTGTACCCCGTATTCTATTCCATGTGTCACTATGCAGCTGTACTCCGTATTCTATTCCACGTGTCACTATACAGCTGTACCCCGTATTCTATTCCACGTGTCACTATACAGCTGTACCCCGTATTCTATTCCACGTGTCACTATACAGCTGTACCCCGTATTCTATTCCATGTGTCACTATACAGCTGTACCCCGTATTCTATTCCACGTGTCACTATGCAGCTGTACCCCGTATTCTATTCCACGTGTCACTATACAGCTGTACCCCGTATTCTATTCCATGTGTCACTATACAGCTGTACCCCGTATTCTATTCCATGTGTCACTATGCAGCTGTACTCCGTATTCTATTCCACGTGTCACTATACAGCTGTACCCCGTATTCTATTCCACGTGTCACTATACAGCTGTACCCCGTATTCTATTCCACGTGTCACTATACAGCTGTACCCCGTATTCTATTCCATGTGTCACTATACAGCTGTACCCCGTATTCTATTCCACGTGTCACTATGCAGCTGTACCCCGTATTCTATTCCACGTGTCACTATACAGCTGTACCCCGTATTCTATTCCATGTGTCACTATACAGCTGTACCCCGTATTCTATTCCACGTGTCACTATACAGCTGTACCCCGTATTCTATTCCACGTGTCACCTGCCACAGTGTTACAGGCGCAGCAGCAGCTGACAGCAATAGCGCACACACAGTATCAAAGGTTTAAGGGAAAACATTGTGTGCAATCTAGCTGCTGGAAGAGACACTTTCCTGAAGGATCCTTCTCCCTCCGCCATAAGTGCCACAATAAAGAAAAGATGGAAAGCGTAACTTATCCTGCGCTCGTCTTTGTTTCCATCGACAGCAATCAGATGCTCAATGTAAATTATGTGGGAGCATAAAAAAGATGAAAAGAGTGGATATAGTGAAGCACAATTTAATACATATAAAATTCATATAACACACTTATAAAATCCATAAACATATTCATAGCAGCAAAAATTGAATCAATTGCACAGAAATTCCCATGGGCAAAAAAAGACTGGTGGATAATTACCAATGTGTACAGAACTGTAAAAACAGTTCTACACCAGCATGCGGGTTTTTGTTTTTGGAGGATCCCGGAAATCCCCCCAATCCTCGTATGACTGGAACAGAATGGCAAGTCCTCCAGTATATTGTCCCACGGCACCTGTGCGTTCCACCGACGCGTTTCTACTAATATACTGGAGGACTTGCCATTCTGTTCCAGTCATACGAGGATTGGGGGGATTTCCGGGATCCTCCAAAAACAAAAACCCGCATGCTGGTGTAGAACTGTTTTTACAGTTCTGTACACATTGGTAATTATCCACCAGTCTTTTTTTGCCCATGGGAATTTCTGTGCAATTGATTCAATTTTTGCTGCTATGAATATGTTTATGGATTTTATAAGTGTGTTATATGAATTTTATATGTATTAAATTGTGCTTCACTAGGGCCCTCATTCCGAGTTGTTCGCTCGTTCTTTTTCATCGCATCGCAGTGAAAATCCGCTTAGTACGCATGCGCAAAGTTCGCACTGCGACTGCGCCAAGTAACTTTACTATGAAGAAAGTATTTTTACTCACGGCTTTTTCTTCGCTCCGGCGATCGTAATGTGATTGACAGGAAATGGGTGTTACTGGGCGGAAACACGGCGTTTCAGGGTCGTGTGGCTGAAAACGCTACCGTTTCCGGAAAAAACGCAGGAGTGGCCGGAGAAACGGTGGGAGTGCCTGGGCGAACGCTGGGTGTGTTTGTGACGTCAACCAGGAACGACAAGCACTGAAATGATCGCACAGGCAGAGTAAGTCTGGAGCTACTCAGAAACTGCTAAGTAGTTAGTAATCGCAATATTGCGAATACATCGGTCGCAATTTTAAGAAGCTAAGATTCACTCCCAGTAGGCGGCGGCTTAGCGTGTGTAACTCTGCTAAATTCGCCTTGCGACCGATCAACTCGGAATGAGGGCCTATATCCACTCTTTTCATCTTTTTTATGCTCCCACATAATTTACATTGAGCATCTGATTGCTGTCGATGGAAACAAAGACGAGCGCAGGATAAGTTACGCTTTCCATCTTTTCTTTATTGTAGCAATAGCGCACAGTACATGGATGCAGAGCAGGTAGAGCGTCTCACCTTCCAGGCACCTACCTGCTTTGCATCCCTTTGCTGAGCGGGTTCCGCCGGCACTGCCGGTGACCAAGAAAAGTAACCCATTGAAGCTAGGTGCCCTGTGGAGCCCATGGACCTGGAAAACAAAGCGTTGACAAGGGTAAGTTTTACCATAACTCTTATTTGCTTCTTCAGGGTCCATAGTCTCCAAACGGTTAACCTTGGGAAGTCCCAAAGCAGTTGTAATAGAGAGGGAATGCTCCTAAGCTGAAAGGACATGGGGGGGGGGGGGGTCATTCCAAGTTGATCGCTCGCTGCTGTTTTTCGCAACGCAGTGATCAGATCTCTACTGCGCAGGCGCGTCGTACGGGTACAAAGCGGATCGTTGCTGGGTGATGGATTTAACGAAGAATCCATTTGCACGGATGATCGCAAGGAGAGTGACAGGAAGAAGGCGTTTGTGGGTGGCAACTGACCGTTTTCTGGGAGTGTTTGGAAAAACGCAGGCGTGCCCAGGCGTTTGCAGGGCGGGTGTCTGACGTCAATTCCGGGACCGGACAGGCTGATGTGATCGCAGCGGCTGAGTAAGTTCTGGGCAACTCAGAAACTGGACAAAACTGTTTTTGTTCCGCTCGGCTGCACAGGCGATCCCACACTTGCACAGCAAAAATACACTCCCCTGTAGGCGGCGACTATGCGTTTGCACGGCTGCTAAAAGTAGCTAGCGAGTGATCAACTCGGAATGAGGGCCACTGAAACGTGTGGGCATTGGACCACATAGCTGACTTGCACAGTTGTTCAGCAGACGTGCCACGACGGGCTGCCCACGAAGGACCCGCAGAGCAAGCAGTGTGGGCAGAGACTGTAATCAGTACTGGAAGATCAGATTGCGTGTAAGCCTTGAGTTGATTAAGCGGAGCGAAAAGTTTAATTATTAGCCGGTCAGCCATGTTTGTGGAATCCATAGAGAACAAAAAAGGAATCCATTTTCCTAATGGAACTAGTACGGTCCACATAGATCTTTAGAGAACGGACTACCTCCAACAAAGCCTTCTCAGCAGAAAGGCTTGGTCTACAATTTCCTCATTGATATGGAACTTGGATACCACCTTGAGTAGGTAACCCTGCTTAGTCCGGAGGACAGCCCTTTCGTGATGAAAAATCAAATAGGGGGAGCAGCATGAGAGTGCCCCCAAGTCCGAGACTCTGAGGGCTGAGGTGATGGCCTGGAGAAAGAGTCTTTGCGGTCAACCATTTGAGGTCAACAGAATTCAATGGTTCAAAGGGAGGCTGTTGTAAGGCACCACTGGAGGAACAAATGGAGGCTGAATTTGGAGCACCCCCAAGGAAGGTACAGACATTTGGAAAAGGAGCAAGTTTTTTCTGGAACCAGACAGAGCTGAGACCTGAACCTTAAGAAAAGCAAGACGGAGAACCATGTCAAGGGCGACCTGCAGAAATGCCAGGAGTCTAGAAATCTGAAACACCAGCGGCTTATAGTGTCGATGGGCACACCACTGAAAGTAAGAGTGCCATATGCAGTAACAGATATGAGCTGAGGCTGGTTTTCGAACACTGAGCCCAGTCTGAATAACCGAACTGGAAAATATACATTATGGTAAGAACTTACCGTTGATAATGGTATTTCTCCTAAATCCACAGGATCCACAGGATAACAATGGGATATGATGAAGCGACAGCGAATTTGCACCAATCGGTCAAAGCTTTTCTGGCCTCCCAGCATGCAATGGGCCCATCCATATATCCCCGCCTCCTTGCTCAGGCAAATCAGTTGTAATCCAAAGCTCAAGGCAGGAGCATCATAGAGAGCCCTAATCAGACGAGAAGAACACAGATGCACACCCTCCCGTACAAGAAGGAGGAAGTCAGTGAGTAAAAGGATCCTCAAATCAGGTGTGTCAGGGTGGGATCCCTGTGGATCCTGTGGACTTAGGAGAAATACCATTATCAACGGTAAGTTCTTACCATAACGTATATTTCTCCGGCAGGGTCCACAGGATAACAACGGGATTTCCCAAAGCAATTTACACCCCTTTCACACCGCAGCTTGTACCCGGTAATTTGCCGTTTTTACTGGCTTCCTAAACGGTTCGAGCTGCGATGTGAAAGGGTCACCTTCAATTTACTGTTTACAAAATACCGGTATTTTGAAACGGTAAAAAAGCAGGGTCCTACCCGTTTCAGACCCGTTTAATTGTGCAGTGTGAAAGGGTCTGAAACGGTATTTGCAAGCCCCAGAAGGTGATAGGCTGTCTCCATGTGTGATGTCACCAGGCAGAAGCAGGAAATAAACATTTAAAATGACAACCACTGTTTTGTATGGGTGAAACGGGTTCAGTGTGAAAGGTACCAAAACGGTAATGAAATGGTAATATACTGGTTACAACATGCGATGTGAAGGGGGTTTAACTGCTCAGACCTGTTTTAAAAACCGTTTCAAAAGCAGGTTTTGCGATGTGAAAGCAGCATTAGTGGTGGGGACGCTCCTGATTAGACAGGATAATCCTTTGCCCGAATTCAGCATCATGAGAGGCAAAAATATCCAAGGCATAATGTCTAATGAATGTGTTAATGGAAGACCATGTGGCTGCCTTACATATCTGTTCTGCTGAAGCACCATGTTGTGCTGCCCATGATGGACCTACCTTACGTGTAGAGTGAGCAGACACATTAGCCGGAACAGGGAGATCAGCCTGAGCATATGCTTCTGAAAGAGTCATCCGAAGCCATTGTGCCAGTGTCTGCTTATCAGCAGGCCATCCTCTCTTGTGATACACGTAGAGAATGAAGAGATAATCTGTCTTTCTGATGGCACTGGTACGATCCACGTTCTGAGAACTGCTTTATCTGGATAAAAAAATCAGAAATGGGGAATGACATAATAATGCCCCTAAATCTGATACTCTTCTAGCTGACGCCATAGCCAATAGAAAGAGCACTTTAACTGTCAACCATATAGGATCCACTTTATTAAGTGGTTCAAACGGGGCCTTCAGTACTAGACATAAGTCCCAAGGCACTGAAGGAGGTTAAATGCGCAGCATTCCCTGGAAACAGGGCCGGTGCAAGGTCTGACTGCACCCCTAGGCAAATCTTCAACCTAGCGCCCCCTAACCTGCAAACCCCACCATCACAACCTCTCGGAGGGAAAATGCAGGTGGCCACTAGGTGGGCTGGGGTGAATTGCATCATTATACATATACAGAGAAAAGGAACAACACTTTTAAAGTGAAAAAGTATATTGTAAACAAAGTCACAATATTTTGTGACTTTGTTCAGCTGCAGTCAGTGCGGTGTAAATGGAGGAGGCCGCATACAAAGAAATCCTTCACTTTTTTGCTAGATTCATCTAGATTCATTTAGTGGCGCCCTCCAGGGGCCGGCGCCCCTAGGCAACCGCCTAAAGCTGCCTAATGGTAGAGCTGGCCCTGCCTGGAATTAAGTATGCACATCCTGTAAATTGGCAATTTTCTTTTGGAACCATACAGTCAATGCCGACACTTGCACTCTCAAGGAAGCCACCTTCAAACCTTTATCCATTCCTGCCTGAAGGAATGCTAAGACCCTGGAAACTCTAAAAGCCTTAGGGTCCATTTTCCATTCACAGCACCAATGAATATAGGCCTGCCATATGCGGTGATAAATACGAGCTGAGGAAGGTTTCCTTGCTCTGATCATAGTTTGAATTACCTGTTGTGAGAATCCTCTTGACTTCAGGATAGAGGTTTCAAGAGCCACGCAGTCAAAGACAGTCGATCCAGATGTCAGTGATAACAAGGACCCTGCATCAGTAGATCTGGACGTTGAGGGAGCAGAAGTGGAGCATCCATCGACATCCTCTGCAGATGTGTACCAATGTCTTCTGGGCCAAGCCGGAGCTATTAGTATCACGGCACCTTTTCCTTGCTTTATCTTTCTCACCACCCTAGGTAATATTTTGATCGGAGAAAACAGATATACGCCAGATGAAAGTCCCATCTCACTGACAGGGCATCCACAAAGATCGCTCTGGGATTCTTTGTTCTTACCCCGCATGCGAGAACTTTGTTGTTCAGACGGGACACCATGAGATCTATTTCTGGCAATCCCCACTTGTCTACTAAAGTCTGGAAGACCTCCGGTGTGCGATCGCGTCAAAAAGGGGCGTGGCCATCAGGGCGTGGCCTCGCTGGGTCGTCACTCCGGGGGCAGCTCAGTACAGCCCAACATCTCCGGAGATGCTGGGCACGCCCCCGGAGACTGTCTACCAGCACTGTCGGCTCCTCTTCTATGACAGGAGCCGGGTACTGTAGCAGACTTTCACACTGCAGTGCTCGGCTCCTGTCCCTGTGGAGGAGCCCACAGTGTGGTGTCACCCCTTCTAGGCGTCACAACCGGGTGCGGGCCGCACCCGGCTTGTGACATCACTGATGTGACTTACTTCCTCCATCGCTTTTCGGCTGTGAGTTCCTCCCTGATGGTTGAGGTACGCTACTGCCGTTGCATTGTCTGAGCGGATCTGCACTGGTTTTCCCTGAAGAATGTCCTTTGCCTGAATCAGTGCCATGTATATGGCCTGAAGTTCCAATATGTTTATTGGCAGGCACCTTTCTTCCCTGGTCCATTGCCCCTGTAAACACAACCTTCCTGACACTGCTCCCCAGCCCTGGAGACAGGCATCTGTCGTCAGAATTTCCCAATCTGATATCCAAAGGGGTCTCCCCTTGTCCAGATGGGATGTCTGTAGCCACCAGGCTAATGACCTTCTATCGTAAGAGACATGTTCTGTGTTTTTATCGTCTGATGTAACCCATTCCATTTGGCAAGAATCAGACGCTGCAGAGGCCTTGAGTGGAATTGTGCATACTCCACCATATCGAACGTTAATACCATCAAACCCATCACCCGCATTGCTGCATGAATGGATACCTTTTGGCTGTGTAACAAGTCCTGAATCCTTGACTGGACCTTGGATATCTTGTTCAGAGGTAAACTTACTCTCTGAAGGCCTGAATCCAGTACAGACCCCAAGTGAGTCATACGTTGTGATGGAACCAGAGACGATTTTTCCCAGTTTATGAGCCACCCGTGCCTCTGCAGACATGTTATTGTCTGTCGCAGAAGACATAAGAGCAACTCCTGCCTCTGTGCCAGGATTAAAAGATAGTTGAGGTATGGAAAAATTCTTATCCTCAGCTGGCGGAGATAAGCTGCCATTACCACCATAATCTTGGTAAATACTCTGGGGGCTGTGGCTAACCCAAAAGGTAGGGCCTGGAACTAAAAATGCAGTTGTAGGATAGCGACCCTGAGATAGCACTGATGGGACAGTGCTATAGGAACATGTAGGTAAGCATCCTGTATATTCAGGGATACCATATAATCCCCTGGCTCCATGGCCAAAATTATGGAACGTAACGTCTCCATGTGAAACCGCGGTACCCAAATGTATTTGTTCAATACTTTGAGATTGAGAATGGGCCGAAAAAACCCATTTGGCTTCTGAACTAAAAACAGGTTGGAGTAAAACCCCTGTCCTCGTTGTGCAGAGGGTACTGGAATGACTACTCCTGAGTGAAGCAATTTCTGAACTGCCTCTAACAAAGCCCTGACCTTCCTCTCTACCCGGGACGGGCTGGTACAAAAAAAAACCTTTGAGGAGGGTACTTCTTGAAGGCAAAAGCATAACCTAGAGATACTGCTTCCAGCACCCAGGCATCTGTTGTAGACTGCTTCCAGATCTGTGCAAACTGCAGAAGTCGGGCCCCCACCCTGGGGTCCCCCAGGCGGAGGGCCGCGCCATCAGGCTGATATCATCTGCCTTCCCAATCGTTCCTCTGGTAGCCCAATGCTTTTTAGTCTTACCAGACTTGTTGTATTGGGCCTGCTTGCCATCATTTTTTCCTTTAGCTTTTCATTGAGACTGAAAGGGCCAAAAAGCCAGAACTCTAGGTTTAAAATTGTATGTGGAAGGGAACTTGACCTTCTTGGAGTCTGCTTCTGTCTCCAGAATATCTGTCAATTCTTTACCAAAGAGAATATCTCCAGAAACAAGGTAATGTTTCTAAAACCTTCTTAGATTCAGCTTTCCACGTACGTAGCCAAACTGCTATTGTTGAAGCTGATGCCCTGGAGGCAATAGTACCTTTATCCAATGTTAGTTCTTCCAGGAACATTGCAGCCTGTTTTATATTGTCTATATGGGATTTTTACCCTCTAGATGCAATAGAAAAATCCCCCTCCAATGCATCAGCGCAGGCAGCCACTGCCTTTGCCATCCAAGCTGAGGCCATGGCTGGCCTTATGACTGCCCCAGACAGGGAAAAATGGTTTTTAGAAAACCATCCACTCTCCTGTCCGTGACATCATTTAATGATGTTGACGGTAAAGGTAATGTAAATTTTTGCACTAATCGAATTACATGCGTATCTACTTTAGGAGCCACCTCCCTTTTTAAACAATTCCCTGCTGGAAGAGGATAATTGGAATTCCGTTTCTTAGGCATTCTAAACTTCTTCTTGGGCATAGCCCAAGCCTCTTCCATAATTTCCGTCATCTGAATCCTCATCTGAATCATGTGTAGCCTGTGAAGGTGAAAATTTACATACCACCGGTTTATCAGCTTGTTTCTTTTGAGAAGCTGCTGCTGGAATTGATACACTATAGGTGGGGAGCTGTATGTAAGGGTTAATAGTGTAACCTATACCTGGTACAGGAATTGGAGGAATTATCCGTTCTGCTATACTGGATAAAGTCTGTGCAAACATAGCCCAAGGTGGATCCATATGTACCTGAATCTGCCTTGTATTTTTCATTAACCCCTGATGAAAGCTAAAACAATTTGTACACAAACCATCATGAACCAGATCCTGATCCTGACATTTTTGCAAGACAAACATGATATGAGTGTTAGTGTTGCTGTGAGTGTACCTTCCTTACCTTTGCCGCTCTTAGACATTATAAATAATCAACACTTCCACAGTGTACTACACAATTTGTGACTGTAATCACTTTCAATTTTTTAAAGTGATATACAATCCGACCCTACCCATGCACCAGCATTGAGGATCGGAATAAAAAAACTGACAGAAATATAGTAAAGTCACATGTTATACATTAGTATATTAAGCAATATGAGCACAACATCAACTACAGCTACATTTTAAGAATGTAGGAGAACATATTACTGCATCATGTTTAAACAGATTTAACGTATTTCAGACGCATTGCGAAAGAAACAATAGTAAATGTATACAGACTCATCTGCAATAGGCACTTATCTAACTATTCGCACTCAAAAGGTAGATAGAGACTTAGTGCTGTATAACCCTACTCAGTAGAGTGGGATACAGGGAGAATCACCTCGCTTCCAGGATCGATCAATACGTTAGTGAACGCTGAGTGGATCCAGACGCTACTAGTGTACACTGCCGCTCCATGAAACTATAGTGAACAGACGCTCAGAGAACACGGAGGCACCAGTCACAAAGCCGCCTATGCTGCGTCCCGTACATGTACAGCGTCTGAGACGGAAGCGGGAAAACAGTTCATGGCGGGAGACTCGGAGGAAACTGGTCATGAACTGAGGGGAGGGGCGACTAGGAGAGCGTCTGACTCCCCACTGCTGACATCAACCCTAGGGATCAGAGGCTCCAGGATTAGTATGAGGCCGTGATCCCTAAGGCCTAGCGCTGGAGCACCCGAGGTGGCAGCCGCGTCAGCGTCTGGTGTTCGCCTTCCCAAAACAGTGCAACTGTGTCCGTATTCCCCTTCTAAGCGGAACCGATGCCTTACTTTCTCCCCGTGCTCCGGCCACAGCCTGGTAACATCTGCTGGACCTGCTAGTATATCCGATACAGACGCCCACCGAAACAGCACTGTACTCGTGGGTAAGCGTTGTCGCAGCCCGGCGGAGAGTTGTTGGAGCGACTTTCTGAGCGTGTAAGACGCTGTTAGGAAAGATCACTCAAAAACTTAGTAAGACTAAAAAATAACATAATAAAGCTTAGGGCTGCCAAACACAGCAGCCCTCTGACCATGGTCCGGCTCCTGCCGCACCAAACAAAAAACTGATTTGCCTGAGCCAGTGGGTGGGGATATATGGACGAGCCCGTTGCATCCGGGGAGACCTGAAAGCTTTTGATCATTTGGTGCCAATCCTCTGTCGCACCATCATATCCCATTGTTATCCTGTGGATAACCTGTGGACCCTGCCGGAGAAAGCTGAAATTTTAAGCTGAAATTTGGAAAGTAGAAGGAAACAACTTTCGTGGAGTCTGCTTCTGACTCCAAAGTACTGGTTAACTCTTTACCAAAGAGAATGTCTCCAGCAAAAGGTAACGACTCCAAAACTTGATTGGATTCTGAATCAGCTTTCCAGGTGCGTAGCTAAACTGCTCGGCGAGCAGCTATTGTTGAGGCTGATGCCCTAGAAGCAATAGTACCCATATCTAAGGCTGCTTCTTCCAAGAATATTGCAGCCTGTTTCCCCTTCCAATGCATCTGCCCAGGCTGCCACTGCTTTAGCAATCCAGGCTGAGGCCATGGCTGGTCTAATGATTTCCCCAGACAGGGAAAAAATGTTTTTTAGCAACCCATCTACTCTCCTATCCGTGACATCATTTAATGATGTTGAAGGCAAAGGTGATGCAGATTTTCACACTAAGCGAATCACATGCGTATCTACTTTAGGGGCCACCTCCCTCTTTAAACAATCCCCAGTATGAAAAGGATAATTGGAATTCCATTTCCTAGGAATTCAAAAATTTCTTACTGGGCGTAGCCTAAACCTTTTCCATAATTTCTATCAGCTGATCTGACCCAGGAAACTCAGTCTTAACTGTTTTGGGACGTTTAAATACAGGTGCCTTGGATTTTAACACAGGCTCTGCTGATTCTTCTAAGGATAAAATGGATTTCTTTGCAGTAATCAACTCGGATATGTTCACTGAGCGGAGACCTTCTTCCTCATCCTCATATGCAGTACCAGAGTGTAATGAGTCTTCATCTTCTGATGAATCCTCATCTGAAACATGTGTAGACTGTGAATATGCCGTTTCAGGTCTGTCTGTTGAGAGGCTACTGCTTCCCCTGCTGAAAATGATAAACTGCAGGCGGAATGCTGCACATAAGGGTTAATAGTGTAACCTATCGCTGGTACAGAAGTTGGAATTATCCGCTCAGCTATACTGGATGTCTGTGCAAACATAGCCCATGGGAGATCAACTTGCACCTGCGTCTGCCTTGAATTTTTCAAGAGACCTTGGTGAAAGCTAAAACAGTTTGCACACAACCCATCCTGAACCAGATCCTGAGAGGTTAACCCAGCCTTGCATGACAAACATGATATGAGCATTGGTGCATGATAAATAATCACACACTTTCACAGTGTACTACACAATTTGTGACAGTAATCACTTTAAGATGTGATAAAGTGACATACAATCCGACCCTACCCTGCTTAGCACCAGCATTGAGGATCGGAGTAAACCAAGAAAACTGACAGAATATATAGTAAAGTCAGCAATCACACTAGCAATCAGTCACGTTATACATTAGTATAATAAGCAATGTGAGCGCATCATCAACTACAGATACATTTCAAGTATGTGGGAGAACATATTACTGCATTACTTTATAAAAAAAGTTTTAACCATATTCAGATGCATAGTGAAACCACAGTAATATTATCAAATGCAAAGGTAGATAGACTTAGTGCTGTATAACCCATACTCAGGAGAGTGGGATACAGGGAGACTCACCCCACTTCCAGGACCGATCAATACGTTTGAGAATGCTGAGTGGATTCAGACGCTTTAAGTGTACACTGCCGCTCCGTGAACCTATAGTGAACACAGACGCTCAGTGAACACAGACGCACCAGTCACACAGCCGCCTATGCTGCGACTGGGTCCCTTAGTACACAGCGTCTTGGTCGGAAGTGGGAATTCAGTTCATGGGAGACTCGGAGGAAACTGGTCATGAACTGGGGGGAGGGCGACCAGGGGAGCGTCTGACTCCTCACTGCTGACATCAACCCTAGGGATCGTGACCTCATGCTACCCCTGGAGCCTCTGATCCCTAAGGCCTAGCGCTGGTGCACTCTAGGTGGCAGCCACATCAGTGACTGTTTGGTAGTCTTCCCCCAACCAGCGCGGCTGTGTCCGTGTTCCCCCTCTAAGCGGAACCGATGCCTTACCTTCTCCCTGTGCTCCGGCCACAGCCTGGTAACGTCTGCTGGACCTGCTAGTATATCCGGCACATACGCCCGCTGAAACAGCACTCTACTCGTGGGTAAGCGTTGTCGCGACCCGGCGAGGAGTTGTTGGAGCGACTGTTTCTAAGGTGCGTATAAGACGCTGTGTAGAAAGATCACTCAAGAAAAATAGTAAGACTATAAAATAAAATAAGAAAGCTTAGGGCTTAAAAACCAGCAGCCCAGTGACCATGGTCCAGCTCCTGCCGCACCAAACACAAAACTGATTTGCCTGAGCCAGGAGGCGGGGATATATGGACGGGCCTATTGCATGCTGGGAGGCCAGAAAGCTTTGACCGATTGGTGCAAGATCCGCTGTTGCTCAACCACATCATAATGTATCCTGTGGATAACCTGTGGACCCAGCCGGAGAAATATATTACTGTGCACTAATCCAGTTTTTATATAACGCATATGTACACATTTCATACTATTTCTGTACACACTCATAATGACACATTTATTTTAATATGTTCTACAAGGGCGCATTTCCCATAGTTTGTATTGTGAGGTCACGTTATTAGCAATTAAGCACAGTGTGATATACGCACCGCAGCGGGGGCTTTAGTGCAGGAAGGAGAGGAGCACTTACCTCCATAGTGTTTTATATGTACAGCGGGTTGCCAAGCTGTCAGTGTCTCATAACATGTGTTATTATTTAGCGTTGCCTAGGTCATGCAGCCGGGACCCGCAGCGTCACGTTTGATGCAAGGAAGCCGGAAGTGTGATGGCGGAGCTGCGGGCGGCATGACAGAGGGGAACGCGTGGGAGGTCCATGGGGGTAAGTTATGCTATTTGTCACTTGTAAGTTGTTCTGAAGGGGAGCACGTCCCCAAAAACGTTAACACACCAATACACACTGTGCCTGTATTCAGTCTCCGAGTGCCGCCTCGTGTGTTCACTATTATACATCAGGGACGCAGTACCCAGCGGAGACACAGGAGCAGGTGAGCCCACAGTGGGCCAAAGGAGTGCCGGAGTTGTGTTGGATATGTGTGTGTGTCCGTGTATATATATATATATTAGAGATGAGCGCCTGAAATTTTTCGGGTTTTGTGTTTTGGTTTTGGGTTCGGTTCCGCGGCCGTGTTTTGGGTTCGAACGCGTTTTGGCAAAACCTCACCGAATTTTTTTTGTCGGATTCGGGTGTGTTTTGGATTCGGGTGTTTTTTTCAAAAAACACTAAAAAACAGCTTAAATCATAGAATTTGGGGGTCATTTTGATCCCAAAGTATTATTAACCTCAAAAACCATAATTTACACTCATTTTCAGTCTATTCTGAATACCTCACACCTCACAATATTATTTTTAGTCCTAAAATTTGCACCGAGGTCGCTGTGTGAGTAAGATAAGCGACCCTAGTGGCCGACACAAACACCGGGCCCATCTAGGAGTGGCACTGCAGTGTCACGCAGGATGTCCCTTCCAAAAAACCCTCCCCAAACAGCACATGACGCAAAGAAAAAAAGAGGCGCAATGAGGTAGCTGACTGTGTGAGTAAGATTAGCGACCCTAGTGGCCGACACAAACACCGGGCCCATCTAGGAGTGGCACTGCAGTGTCACGCAGGGTGTCCCTTCCAAAAAACCCACCCCAATCAGCACATGATGCAAAGAAAAAGAAAAGAAAAAAGAGGTGCAAGATGGAATTATCCTTGGGCCCTCCCACCCACCCTTATGTTGTATAAACAAAACAGGACATGCACACTTTAACCAACCCATCATTTCAGTGACAGGGTCTGCCACACGACTGTGACTGATATGACGGGTTGGTTTGGACCCCCCCCAAAAAAGAAGCAATTAATCTCTCCTTGCACAAACTGGCTCTACAGAGGCAAGATGTCCACCTCATCTTCACCCTCCGATATATCACCGTGTACATCCCCCTCCTCACAGATTATCAATTCGTCCCCACTGGAATCCACCATCTCAGCTCCCTGTGTACTTTGTGGAGGCAATTGCTGCTGGTCAATGTCTCCGCGGAGGAATTGATTATAATTCATTTTAATGAACATCATCTTCTCCACATTTTCTGGATGTAACCTCGTACGCCGATTGCTGACAAGGTGAGCGGCGGCACTAAACACTCTTTCGGAGTACACACTTGTGGGAGGGCAACTTAGGTAGAATAAAGCCAGTTTGTGCAAGGGCCTCCAAATTGCCTCTTTTTCCTGCCAGTATAAGTACGGACTGTGTGACGTGCCTACTTGGATGCGGTCACTCATATAATCCTCCACCATTCTATCAATGTTGAGAGAATCATATGCAGTGACAGTAGACGACATGTCCGTAATCGTTGTCAGGTCCTTCAGTCCGGACCAGATGTCAGCATCAGCAGTCGCTCCAGACTGCCCTGCATCACCGCCAGCGGGTGGGCTCGGAATTCTGAGCCTTTTCCTCGCACCCCCAGTTGCGGGAGAATGTGAAGGAGGAGATGTTGACAGGTCGCGTTCCGCTTGACTTGACAATTTTGTCACCAGCAGGTCTTTCAACCCCAGCAGACCTGTGTCTGCCGGAAAGAGAGATCCAAGGTAGGCTTTAAATCTAGGATCGAGCACGGTGGCCAAAATGTAGTGCTCTGATTTCAACAGATTGACCACCCGTGAATCCTTGTTAAGCGAATTAAGGGCTGCATCCACAAGTCCCACATGCCTAGCGGAATCGCTCCGTGTTAGCTCCTCCTTCAATGCCTCCAGCTTCTTCTGCAAAAGCCTGATGAGGGGAATGACCTGACTCAGGCTGGCAGTGTCTGAACTGACTTCACGTGTGGCAAGTTCAAAGGGCATCAGAACCTTGCACAACGTTGAAATCATTCTCCACTGCACTTGAGACAGGTGCATTCCACCTACTATATCGTGCTCAATTGTATAGGCTTGAATGGCCTTTTGCTGCTCCTCCAACCTCTGAAGCATATAGAGGGTTGAATTCCACCTCGTTACCACTTCTTGCTTCAGATGATGGCAGGGCAGGTTCAGTAGTTTTTGGTGGTGCTCCAGTTTTCTGTACGTGGTGCCTGTACGCCGAAAGTGTCCCGCAATTCTTCTGGCCACCGACAGCATCTCTTGCACGCCCCTGTCGTTTTTTAAAAAATTCTGCACCACCAAATTCAAGGTATGTGCAAAACATGGGACGTGCTGGAATTGGCCCAGATTTAATGCACACACAATATTGCTGGCGTTGTCCGATGCCACAAATCCACAGGAGAGTCCAATTGGGGTAAGCCATTCCGCGATGATCTTCCTCAGTTGCCGTAAGAGGTTTTCAGCTGTGTGCGTATTCTGGAAAGCGGTGATACAAAGCGTAGCCTGCCTAGGAAAGAGTTGGCGTTTGCGAGATGCTGCTACTGGTGCCGCCGCTGCTGTTCTTGCGGCGGGAGTCCATACATCTACCCAGTGGGCTGTCACAGTCATATAGTCCTGACCCTGCCCTGCTCCACTTGTCCACATGTCCGTGGTTAAGTGGACATTGGGTACAGCTGCATTTTTTAGGACACTGGTGACTCTTTTTCTGAGGTCTGTGTACATTTTCGGTATCGCCTGCCTAGAGAAATGGAACCTAGATGGTATTTGGTACCGGGGACACAGTACCTCCAACAAGTCTCTAGTTGGCTCTGCAGTAATGATGGATACCGGAACCACGTTTCTCACCACCCAGGATGCCAAGGCCTCAGTTATCCGCTTTGCAGTAGGATGACTGCTGTGATATTTCATCTTCCTCGCAAAGGACTGTTGAACAGTCAATTGCTTACTGGAAGTAGTACAAGTGGGCTTACGACTTCCCCTCTGGGATGACCATCGACTCCCAGCGGCAACAACAGCAGCGCCAGCAGCAGTAGGCGTTACACGCAAGGATGCATCGGAGGAATCCCAGGCAGGAGAGGACTCGTCAGACTTGCCAGTGACATGGCCTGCAGGACTATTGGCATTCCTGGGGAAGGAGGAAATTGACACTGAGGGAGTTGGTGGGGTGGTTTGCGTGAGCTTGGTTACAAGAGGAAGGGATTTACTGGTCAGTGGACTGCTTCCGCTGTCACCCAAAGTTTTTGAACTTGTCACTGACTTATTATGAATGCGCTGCAGGTGACGTATAAGGGAGGATGTTCCGAGGTGGTTAACGTCCTTACCCCTACTTATTACAGCTTGACAAAGGGAACACACGGCTTGACACCTGTTGTCCGCATTTGTGGTGAAATACCTCCACACCGAAGAGCTGATTTTTTTGGTATTTTCACCTGGCATGTCAACGGCCATATTCCTCCCACGGACAACAGGTGTCTCCCCGGGTGCCTGACTTAAACAAACCACCTCACCATCAGAATCCTCCTGGTCAATTTCCTCCCCAGCGCCAGCAACACCCATATCCTCCTCATCCTGGTGTACTTCAACACTGACATCTTCAATCTGACTATCAGGAACTGGACTGCGGGTGCTCCTTCCAGCACTTGCAGGGGGCATGCAAATAGTGGAAGGCGCATGCTCTTCACGTCCAGTGTTGGGAAGGTCAGGCATCGCAAACGACACAATTGGACTCTCCTTGTGGATTTGGGATTTCAAAGAACGCACAGTTCTTTGCGGTGCTTTTGCCAGCTTGAGTCTTTTCAGTTTTCTAGCGAGAGGCTGAGTGCTTCCATCCTCATGTGAAGCTGAACCACTAGCCATGAACATAGGCCAGGGCCTCAGCCGTTCCTTGCCACTCCGTGTGGTAAATGGCATATTGGCAAGTTTACGCTTCTCCTCCGACAATTTTATTTTAGGTTTTGGAGTCTTTTTTTTTCTGATATTTGGTGTTTTGGATTTGACATGCTCTGTACTATGACATTGGGCATCGGCCTTGGCAGACGACGTTGCTGGCATTTCATCGTCTCGGCCATGACTAGTGGCAGCAGCTTCAGCACGAGGTGGAAGTGGATCTTGATCTTTCCCTAATTTTGGAACCTCAACTTTTTTGTTCTCCATATTTTATAGGCAGAACTAAAAGGCACCTCAGGTAAACAATGGAGATGGATGGATTGGATACTAGTATACAATTATGGACGGACTGCCACGGTTAGGTGGTATAAAAAAACCACGGTTAGGTGGTATATATTATAATAATAATACAATTATGGATGGACGGACTGCCTGCCGACTGCCGACACAGAGGTAGCCACAGCCGTGAACTACCGCACTGTAAACTGGTTGATAAAGAGATAGTAGTATACTCGTAACAATTAGGATGACACTATGACGGTATAAAGAATGAAAAAAAAACCACGGTTAGGTGGTAGGTATATAATAATAAATAATACAATTCTGGTCGGACGGACTGCCTGCCGTGTGCCGACACAGAGGTAGCCACAGCCGTGAACTACCGCACTGTACACTGGTTGATAAAGAGATAGTAGTATACTCGTAACAATTAGGATGACACTATGACGGTATAAAGAATGAAAAAAAAACCACGGTTAGGTGGTAGGTATATAATAATAAATAATACAATTCTGGTCGGACGGACTGCCTGCCGTGTGCCGACACAGAGGTAGCCACAGCCGTGAACTACCGCACTGTACACTGGTTGATAAAGAGATAGTAGTATACTCGTAACAATTAGGATGACACTATGACGGTATAAAGAATGAAAAAAAAACCACGGTTAGGTGGTAGGTATATAATAATAAATAATACAATTCTGGTCGGACGGACTGCCTGCCGTGTGCCGACACAGAGGTAGCCACAGCCGTGAACTACCGCACTGTACACTGGTTGATAAAGAGATAGTAGTATACTCGTAACAATTAGGATGACACTATGACGGTATAAAGAATGAAAAAAAACCACGGTTAGGTGGTAGGTATATAATAATAAATAATACAATTCTGGTCGGACGGACTGCCTGCCGTGTGCCGACACAGAGGTAGCCACAGCCGTGAACTACCGCACTGTACACTGGTTGATAAAGAGATAGTAGTATACTCGTAACAATTAGGATGACACTATGACGGTATAAAGAATGAAAAAAAAACCACGGTTAGGTGGTAGGTATATAATAATAATAAATAATACAATTCTGGTCGGACGGACTGCCTGCCGTGTGCCGACACAGAGGTAGCCACAGCCGTGAACTACCGCACTGTACACTGGTTGATAAAGAGATAGTAGTATACTCGTAACAATTAGGATGACACTATGACGGTATAAAGAATGAAAAAAAAACCACGGTTAGGTGGTAGGTATATAATAATAAATAATACAATTCTGGTCGGACGGACTGCCTGCCGTGTGCCGACACAGAGGTAGCCACAGCCGTGAACTACCGCACTGTACACTGGTTGATAAAGAGATAGTAGTATACTCGTAACAATTAGGATGACACTATGACGGTATAAAGAATGAAAAAAAAACCACGGTTAGGTGGTAGGTATATAATAATAAATAATACAATTCTGGTCGGACGGACTGCCTGCCGTGTGCCGACACAGAGGTAGCCACAGCCGTGAACTACCGCACTGTACACTGGTTGATAAAGAGATAGTAGTATACTCGTAACAATTAGGATGACACTATGACGGTATAAAGAATGAAAAAAAAAACCACGGTTAGGTGGTAGGTATATAATAATAAATAATACAATTCTGGTCGGACGGACTGCCTGCCGTGTGCCGACACAGAGGTAGCCACAGCCGTGAACTACCGCACTGTACACTGGTTGATAAAGAGATAGTAGTATACTCGTAACAATTAGGATGACACTATGACGGTATAAAGAATGAAAAAAAAACCACGGTTAGGTGGTAGGTATATAATAATAAATAATACAATTCTGGTCGGACGGACTGCCTGCCGTGTGCCGACACAGAGGTAGCCACAGCCGTGAACTACCGCACTGTACACTGGTTGATAAAGAGATAGTAGTATACTCGTAACAATTAGGATGACACTATGACGGTATAAAGAATGAAAAAAAAAACCACGGTTAGGTGGTAGGTATATAATAATAAATAATACAATTCTGGTCGGACGGACTGCCTGCCGTGTGCCGACACAGAGGTAGCCACAGCCGTGAACTACCGCACTGTACACTGGTTGATAAAGAGATAGTAGTATACTCGTAACAACTAGTATGACACTATGACGACGGTATAAAGAATGCAAAAAAAACCACAGTTAGGTGGTATATATTATAATAATAATACAATTATGGATGGACGGACTGCCTGCCGACTGCCGACACAGAGGTAGCCACAGCCGTGAACTACCGCACTGTACACTGGTTGATAAAGAGATAGTAGTATACTCGTAACAACTAGTATGACACTATGACGACGGTATAAAGAAAGAAAAAAAAATACCACAGTTAGGTGGTATATATTATAATAATAATACAATTATGGATGGACGGACTGCCTGCCGACTGCCGACACAGAGGTAGCCACAGCCGTGAACTACCGCACTGTACACTGGTTGATAAAGAGATAGTAGTATACTCGTAACAACTAGTATGACACTATGACGACGGTATAAAGAAAGAAAAAAAAATACCACAGTTAGGTGGTATATATTATAATAATAATACAATTATGGATGGACGGACTGCCTGCCGACTGCCGACACAGAGGTAGCCACAGCCGTGAACTACCGCACTGTACACTGGTTGATAAAGAGATAGTAGTATACTCGTAACAACTAGTATGACACTATGACGACGGTATAAAGAATGAAAAAAAAACCACGGTTAGGTGGTATATATTATAATAATAATACAATTATGGATGGACGGACTGCCTGCCGACTGCCGACACAGAGGTAGCCACAGCCGTGAACTGTTGATAAAGAGATAGTAGTATACTGATAAAGAGATAGTAGTTGTGGTGGTAGTGGTTGATAAAGAGATAGTAGTATACTCGTAACAACTAGTATGACACTATGACGACGGTATAAAGAAAGAAAAAAAAATACCACGGTTAGGTGGTATATATTATAATAATAATACAATTATGGATGGACGGACTGCCTGCCGACTGCCGACACAGAGGTAGCCACAGCCGTGAACTACCGCACTGTACACTGGTTGATAAAGAGATAGTAGTATACTCGTAACAACTAGTATGACACTATGACGACGGTATAAAGAATGAAAAAAAAACCACGGTTAGGTGGTATATATTATAATAATAATACAATTATGGATGGACGGACTGCCTGCCGACTGCCGACACAGAGGTAGCCACAGCCGTGAACTACCGCACTGTACACTGGTTGATAAAGAGATAGTAGTATACTCGTAACAACTAGTATGACACTATGACGACGGTATAAAGAAAGAAAAAAAAATACCACAGTTAGGTGGTATATATTATAATAATAATACAATTATGGATGGACGGACTGCCTGCCGACTGCCGACACAGAGGTAGCCACAGCCGTGAACTACCGCACTGTACACTGGTTGATAAAGAGATAGTAGTATACTCGTAACAACTAGTATGACACTATGACGACGGTATAAAGAATGAAAAAAAAACCACGGTTAGGTGGTATATATTATAATAATAATACAATTATGGATGGACGGACTGCCTGCCGACTGCCGACACAGAGGTAGCCACAGCCGTGAACTACCGCACTGTACACTGGTTGATAAAGAGATAGTAGTATACTCGTAACAACTAGTATGACACTATGACGACGGTATAAAGAATGAAAAAAAAACCACGGTTAGGTGGTATATATTATAATAATAATACAATTATGGATGGACGGACTGCCTGCCGACTGCCGACACAGAGGTAGCCACAGCCGTGAACTACCGCACTGTACACTGGTTGATAAAGAGATAGTAGTATACTCGTAACAACTAGTATGACACTATGACGACGGTATAAAGAATGAAAAAAAAACCACGGTTAGGTGGTATATATTATAATAATAATACAATTATGGATGGACGGACTGCCTGCCGACTGCCGACACAGAGGTAGCCACAGCCGTGAACTACCGCACTGTACACTGGTTGATAAAGAGATAGTAGTATACTCGTAACAACTAGTATGACACTATGACGGTATAAAGAATGAAAAAAAAACCACGGTTAGGTGGTATATATTATAATAATAATACAATTATGGATGGACGGACTGCCTGCCGACTGCCGACACAGAGGTAGCCACAGCCGTGAACTACCGCACTGTACACTGGTTGATAAAGAGATAGTAGTATACTCGTAACAACTAGTATGACACTATGACGACGGTATAAAGAAAGAAAAAAAAATACCACGGTTAGGTGGTATATATTGTAATACAATTATGGATGGACGGACTGCCTGCCGAGTTCCGACTGCCGACACAGAGGTAGCCACAGCCGTGAACTACCGCACTGTACTGTGTCTGCTGCTAATATAGACTGGTTGATAAAGAGATAGTATACAATACATACAACAATATACTACTATACTGGTGGTCAGGCACTGGTCACCACTAGTCACACTGGCAGTGGCACTCCTGCAGCAAAAGTGTGCACTGTTTAATTTTAAATTAATATAATATTATGTACTCCTGGGGGCTCCTGCTATAACAACCTGCAGTGCTCCCCAGTCTCCCCCACAATTATTATAAGCTTTGCCTTTTATACATTGATGTGCAGCACACTGGGCTGAGCTGAGTGCACACAGACTGAGTCACACTGTGTGACTGGCTGCTGCTGTGTATCGTTTTTTTTCAGGCAGAGAACGGATATAGCAGAGAACGGACGGATATATTATATTAAAATAAATAAAAGTTAACTAACAACTGCACTGGTCACTGTGGTAAACTCTGTCTGACTCTGCACAATCTCTCTCTCTCTTCTAATCTAATTTCTAATGGAGAGGACGCCAGCCACGTCCTCTCCCTATCAATCTCAATGCACGTGTGAAAATGGCGGCGACGCGCGGCTCCTTATATAGAATCCGATTCTCGCGAGAATCCGACAGCGTCATGATGACGTTCGGGCGCGCTCGGGTTAACCGAGCAAGGCGGGAGGATCCGAGTCTGCTCGGACCCGTGAAAAAAAACATGAAGTTCGTGCGGGTTCGGTTTCAGAGAAACCGAACCCGCTCATCTCTAGCAGATAGGAGTGTGTGGCACATAGAGGCAGATAGGAGTGTGCAGGACATAGAGACAGATAGGAGTGTGTGGCACATAGAGGCAGATAGGAGTGTGCAGGACATAGAGACAGATAGGAGTGTGCGGCACATAGAGGCAGATAGAAGTGTGCGGCACATAGAGGCAGATAGAAGTGTGCAGGACATAGAGGCAGATAGGAGTGTGCGGCACATAGAGGCAGATAGAAGTGTGCAGCACATAGAGGCAGATAGGAGTGTGCAGGACATAGAGGCAGATAGAAGTGTGCAGCACATAGAGGCAGATAGGAGTGTGCGGCACATAAAGGCAGATAGGAGTGTGCGGCACATAGAGGCAGATAGAAGTGTGCAGGAAATAGAGGCAGATAGAAGTGTGCGGCACATAGAGGCAGATAGAAGTGTGCGGCACATAGAGGCAGATAGGAGTGTGTGGCACATAGAGGCAGATAGAAGTGTGCAGCACATAGAGTGAGATAGAAGTGTGCGGCACATAGTGGCAGATAGGAGTGTGCAGCACATAGAGGCAGATAGGAGTGTGCGGCACATAGAGGCAGATAGGAGTGTGCGGCACATAGAGGCAGATAGGAGTGTGCGGCACATAGAGGCAGATAGGAGTGTGCGGCACATAGAGGCAGATAGGAGTGTGCGGCACATAGAGGCAGATAGAAGTGTGCGGCACATAGAGGCAGATAGGAGTGTGCGGCACATAGAGGCAGATAGAAGTGTGCAGGACATAGAGGCAGATAGAAGTGTGCGGCACATAGAGGCAGATAGGAGTGTGCAGGACATAGAGGCAGATAGAAGTGTGCAGGACATAGAGGCAGATAGAAGTTTGCAGGACATAGAGACAGATAGGAGTGTGTGGCACATAGAGGCAGATAGGAGTGTGCAGGACATAGAGACAGATAGGAGTGTGCGGCACATAGAGGCAGATAGAAGTGTGCGGCACATAGAGGCAGATAGGAGTGTGTGGCACATAGAGGCAGATAGGAGTGTGCGGCACATAGAGGCAGATAGAAGTGTGCAGGACATAGAGACAGATAGGAGTGTGCGGCACATAGAGGCAGACAGAAGTGTGCGGCACATAGAGGCAGATAGGAGTGTGCAGGACATAGTGGCAGATAGGAGTGTGCGGCACATAGAGGCAGACAGAAGTGTGCGGCACATAGAGGCAGATAGAAGTGTGCAGCACATAGAGGCAGATAGAAGTGTGCGGCACATAGAGGCAGATAGAAGTGTGCGGCACTTAGAGGCAGATAGAAGTGTGCGGCACATAGAGGCAGATAGAAGTGTGCGGCACATAGAGGCAGATTGAAGTGTGCAGGACATAGAGGCAGATAGAAGTGTGCGGCACATAGAGGCAGATAGGATTGTGCGGCACATAGAGGCAGATAGCAGTGTGCGGCACATAGAGGCAGATAGAAGTTGCGGCACATAGAGGCAGATAGAAGTGTGCAGAACATAGAGGCAGATAGAAGTGTGCGGCACATAGAGGCAGATAGAAGTGTGCGGCACATAGAGGCAGATAGAAGTGTACGGTACATAGAGGCAGATAGAAGTGTGCTGCACATAGAGGCAGATAGGAGTGTGCGGCACATAGAGGCAGATAGAAGTGTGCGGAACATAGAGGCAGATAGAAGTGTGCGGAACATAGAGGCAGATAGAAGTGTGCGGCACATAGAGGCAGATAGAAGTGTGCGGCACATAGAGGCAGATGGAAGTGTGCGGCACATAGAGGCAGATAGGAGTGTGCGGCACATAGAGGCAGATAGGAGTGTGCGGCACATAGAGGCAGATAGGAGTGTGCGGCACATAGAGGCAGATAGAAGTGTGCGGCACATAGAGGCAGATAGAAGTGTGCGGCACATAGAGGCAGATAGGTGTGTGCGGCACATAGAGTGAGATAGGAGTGTGCGGCACATAGAGGCAGATAGAAGTGTGCGGCACATAGAGGCAGATAGAAGTGTGCGGCACATAGAGGCAGATAGAAGTGTGCGGCACATAGAGGCAGATAGAAGTGTGCAGGACATAGAGGCAGATAGAAGTGTGCAGGACATAGAGGCAGATAGAAGTGTGCTGCACATAGAGGCAGATAGAAGTGTGCGGCACATAGAGGCAGATAGAAGTGTGCAGGACATAGAGGCAGATAGAAGTGTGCGGCACATAGAGGCAGATAGGAGTGTGCGGCACATAGAGGCAGATAGAAGTGTGCGGCACATAGCGGCAGATAGAAGTGTGCGGCACATAGAGGCAGATAGGAGTGTGCGGCACATAGAGGCAGATAGAAGTGTGCGGCACAAAGAGGCAGATAGGAGTGTGCGGCACATAGAGGCAGATAGAAGTGTGCGGCACATAGAGGCAGATAGAAGTGTGCGGCACATAAAGGCAGATAGAAGTGTGCGGCACATAGAGGCAGATAGACATGTGCAGCACATAGAGGCAGCTAGAAGTGTGCGGCACATAGAGGCAGATAGAAGTGTGCTGCACATAGAGGCAGATAGAAGTGTGCAGGACATAGAGGCAGATTGAAGTGTGCAGGACATAGAGGCAGATAGAAGTGTGCGGCACATAGAGGCAGATAGAAGTGTGCGGCACATAGAGGCAGATAGGAGTGTGCAGGACATAGAGGCAGATAGAAGTGTGCGGCACATAGAGGCAGATAGAAGTGTGCGGCACATAGAGGCAGATAGAAGTGTGCGGCACATAGAGGCAGATAGAAGTGTGCGGCACATAGAGGCAGATAGAAGTGTGCGGCACATAGAGGCAGATAGGAGTGTGCAGGACATAGAGGCAGATAGAAGTGTGCGGCACATAGAGGCAGATAGAAGTGTGCGGCACATAGAGGCAGATAGGAGTGTGCAGGACATAGAGGCAGATAGAAGTGTGCGGCACTTAGAGGCAGATAGAAGTGTGCGGCACATAGAGGCAGATAGGAGTGTGCAGGACATAGAGGCAGATAGAAGTGTGCAGGACATAGAGGCAGATAGAAGTGTGCAGGACATAGAGGCAGATAGAAGTGTGCAGGACATAGAGGCAGATAGGAGTGTGCGGCACATAGAGGCAGACAGAAATGTGCGGCACATAGAGTGAGATAGAAGTGTGCGGCACATAGAGGCAGATAGGATTGTGCGGCACATAGAGGCAGATAGAAGTGTGCGGCACATAGAGCCAGATAGAAGTGTGCGGCACATAGAGGCAGATAGAAGTGTGCGGCACTTAGAGGCAGATAGAAGTGTGCGGCACATAGAGGCAGATAGGAGTGTGCAGGACATAGAGGCAGATAGAAGTGTGCAGGACATAGAGGCAGATAGAAGTGTGCAGGACATAGAGGCAGATAGGAGTGTGCAGGACATAGAGGCAGGTGGAAGTGTGCGGCACATAGAGGCAGATAGGAGTGTGCGGCACATAGAGGCAGATAGAAGTGTGCAGGACATAGAGGCAGATAGGAGTGTGCAGGACATAGAGATAGATAGGAGTGTGCGGCACATAGAGGCAGATAGAAGTGTGCGGCACATAGAGGCAGATAGGAGTGTGCGGCACATAGAGGCAGATAGGAGTGTGCGGCACATAGAGGCAGATAGAAGTGTGCAGGACATAGAGGCAGATAAAAGTGTGCGGCACATATAGGCAGATAGAAGTGTGCGGCACATAGAGGCATATGGAAGTGTGCGGCACATAGAGGCAGATAGAAGTGAGCGGCACATAGAGTGAGATAGAAGTGTGCGGCACATAGAGGCAGATAGGATTGTGCGGAACATAGAGGCAGATAGAAGTGTGCGGCACATAGAGGCAGATAGAAGTGTGCGGCACATAGAGGCAGATAGAAGTGTGCGGCACATAGAGGCAGACATATGTGTGCGGCACATAGAGGCAGATAGAAGTGTGCGGCACATAGAGGCAGATAGAAGTGTGCGGAACATAGAGGCAGATAGAAGTGTGCGGCACATAGAGGCAGATAGAAGTGTGCGGCACATAGAGGCAGATAGAAGTGTACGGCACATAGAGGCAGATAGAAGTGTGTGGCACATAGAGGCAGATAGAAGTGTGCGGCACATAGAGGCAGATAGAAGTGTGCGGCACATAGAGGCAGATAGAAGTGTCTGGCACATAGAGGCAGATAGGAGTGTGCGGCACATAGAGGCAGATAGGAGTGTGCAGGACATAGAGGCAGATAGGAGTGTGCTGCACATAGAGGCAGATAGCAGTGTGCGGCACATAGAGGCAGATAGAAGTTGCGGCACATAGAGGCAGATAGAAGTGTGCGGCACATAGAGCCAGATAGAAGTGTGCGGCACATAGAGGCAGATAGAAGTGTGCGGCACTTAGAGGCAGAGAGAAGTGTGCGGCACATAGAGGCAGATAGGAGTGTGCAGGACATAGAGGCAGATAGGAGTGTGCAGGACATAGAGGCAGATAGAAGTGTGCAGGACATAGAGGCAGATAGAAGTGTGCAGGACATAGAGGCAGATAGGAGTGTGCAGGACATAGAAGCAGGTGGAAGTGTGCGGCACATAGAGGCAGATAGGAGTGTGCGGCACATAGAGGCAGATAGAAGTGTGCAGGACATAGAGGCAGATAGGAGTGTGCAGGACATAGAGATAGATAGGAGTGTGCGGCACATAGAGGCAGATAGAAGTGTGCGGCACATAGAGGCAGATCGGAGTGTGCGGCACATAGAGGCAGATAGGAGTGTGCGGCACATAGAGGCAGATAGAAGTGTGCAGGACATAGAGGCAGATAAAAGTGTGCGGCACATATAGGCAGATAGAAGTGTGTGGCACATAGAGGCATATGGAAGTGTGCGGCACATAGAGGCAGATAGAAGTGAGCGGCACATAGAGTGAGATAGAAGTGTGCGGCACATAGAGGCAGATAGGATTGTGCGGCACATAGAGGCAGATAGCAGTGTGCGGCACATAGAGGCAGATAGAAGTTGCGGCACATAGAGGCAGATAGAAGTGTGCGGAACATAGAGACAGATAGAAGTGTGCGGCACATAGAGGCAGATAGAAGTGTGCGGCACATAGAGGCAGATAGAAGTGTGCGGCACATAGAGGCAGACATATGTGTGCGGCACATAGAGGCAGATAGAAGTGTGCGGCACATAGAGGCAGATAGAAGTGTGTGGCACATAGAGGCAGATAGGAGTGTGCGGCACATAGAGGCAGATGGAAGTGTGCGGCACATAGAGGCAGATAGGAGTGTGCGGCACATAGAGGCAGATAGGAGTGTGCGGCACATAGAGGCAGATAGGAGTGTGCGGCACATAGAGGTAGATAGGATTGTGCGGCACATAGAGGCAGATAGGAGTGTGCGGCACATAGAGGCAGATAGGAGTGTGCGGCACATAGAGGTAGATAGGATTGTGCGGCACATAGAGGCAGATAGGAGTGTGCGGCACATAGAGGTAGATAGGATTGTGCGGCACATAGAGGCAGATAGAAGTAGAGATGAGCGGGTTCGGATCCCTGAGATCCGAACCCTACCGAACCTCCGTAACCGAGTCCAGATCCGAGTCAGGCTCGGGGTTTCCCGCCTGACTCGAAATCCAGAATGAGGCAAAACGTCATCATCCCGCTGTCGGATTCTCACGGGATTTGGATTCCTGATAAGGAGCCGCTCTTCACGGCCATTTTCACTCTAGCCTCGGAGACTGTAGTGAGAGGACGTGTCTCCGTCCTCAGTGTCTGTGTGGGGGCGGGAGTCTTGTGCTGCTCAGTCCAGTGTAGTCAGTGTATTGTGCTGCATCAGTCCAGTCAGTCACAGTGTTAGTGTCCTCTGCTGCCGTATATCCAGTGTAACTGGCGTATAATGGGGGTCATTCTGAGTTGATCGCTCGCTAGCAGTTTTTAGCAGCAGTGCAAACTCTAAGCCGCCGCCTCTGGGAGTGTATCTTAGATCAGCAGAAGTGCGAACGAAAGTGTCACAGAGAAAAAAATTGTGCAGTTTCAGAGCAGCTCCAGACCTACTCCTAGCTTGCGATCACTTCAGACTGTTTAGTTCCGGATTTGACGTCACAAACACGCCCTGCGTTCCACCAGCCACACCTGCATTTTTCCGGGCACGCCTGCGTTTTTTCAAACACTCCCTAAAAACAGTCAGTTGACACCCAGAAACGCCTTCTTCCTGTCAATCACTCTGCGGCCAGCAGTGCGACTGAAAAGCTTCGCTAGACCATACGTGAAACTACTTAGGCTGTTGTGATTGTACGTCGAGCATGCGCATTGCGCCGCATGCGCAGAAGTGCCATTTTTTCGCATCATTGCTGCGCAGCGAACATTTTCAGCTAGCGATCATCTCGGAATGACCCCCAATACCTGTGATATTGCTGTATAATTCCCGTGATACTGGCGTATAATTCCCGTGATATTGCCGTATAATTCCTATGATACTGGTGTATAATTCCTCTGATACTGGTGTATAATTCCTGTGATAGTGCTGTATAATTCCTGTGATACTGGCGTATAATGCCTGTGATACTGCAGTATAATTCCCGTGATACTGGCGTATAATTCCTGTGATATTGCTGTATAATTCCTGTGATACGGGCGTATAATTCCCGTGATACTGGCGTATAATTCCTGTGATACTGGTGTATAATTCCTGTGATACTGGTGTATAATTCCTGTGATACTGGTGTATAATTCCTGTGATACTGGCGTATAATTCCTGTGATACCGGCGTACAATTCCTGTGATACTGGCATATAATTCCCGTGATACTGGCGTATAATTCCTGTGATACTGGCATATAATTCCTGTGATACTGTCGTAAAATTCCTGTGATACTGCTGTATAATTCCTGTGATACTGGCGTATAATTCCTGTGATACTGGCGTATAATGCCTGTGATACTGGTGTATAATTCCTGTGATACTGCCGTATAATTCCTGTGATACTGGCATATAATTCCCGTGATACTGGCGTATAATTCCCGTGATACTGGTGTATAATTCCTGTGATACTGGTGTATAATTCCTGTGATACTGGTGTATAATTCCTGTGATACTGGTGTATGATACTGGTGTATAATTCCTGTGATACTGGCGTATAATGCCTGTGATAGGGGCGTATAATTCCTGTGATACTGGCGTATAATTCCTGTGATACTGGCGTATAATTCCTGTGATACCGGCGTATAATTCCTGTGATACTGGCATATAATTACTGTGATACTGTCGTATAATTCCTGTGATACTGGCGTATAATTCCTGTGATACCGGCGTACAATTCCTGTGATCCTGGCATATAATTCCCGTGATACTGGCGTATAATTCCTGTGATACTGGCATATAATTCCTGTGATACTGTCGTATAATTCCTGTGATACTGCTGTATAATTCCTGTGATACTGGCGTATAATTCCTGTGATACTGGCGTATAATGCCTGTGATACTGGTGTATAATTCCTGTGATACTGCCGTATAATTCCTGTGATACTGGCATATAATTCCCGTGATACTGGCGTATAATTCCCGTGATACTGGTGTAAAATTCCTGTGATACTGGTGTATAATTCCTGTGATACTGGTGTATAATTCCAGTGATACTGGTGTATAATTCCCGTGATACTGGCGTATAATTCCCGTGATACTGGCGTACAATTCCCGTGATACTGGCGTATAATTCCCGTGATACTGGCGTATAATTCCTGTGATACTGGCGTATAATTCCCGTGATACTGGCGTATAATTCCCGTGATACTGCTGTATAATTTCAGTGATACTGGTGTATAATTCCTGTGATACTGGCGTATAATTCCTGTGATACTGGCGTATAATTCCTGTGATATTGCCGTATAATTCCTGTGATACTGGCGTATAATTCCCGTGATACTGGCGTATAATTCCTGTGATACTGGCGTATAATTCCTGTGATACTGACGTATAATTCCTGTGATACTGTGATACTGGTGTATAATTCCTGTGATACTGGCGTACTGGCGTATAATTCCTGTGATACTGGCGTATATTTCCTGTGATATTGCCGTATAATTCCAGTGATATTGCCGTATAATTCCCGTAATTCTGGCGTATAATTCCCGTGATACTGGCGTATAACTCCTGTGATACTGGTGTATAATTCCTGTGATACTGGTGTATAATTCCCGTGATACTGGCGTATAATTCCTGTGATACTGGCGTATAATTCCCGTGATACTGGCGTATAATTCCTGTGATACTGGCGTATAATTCCTGTGATACTGGCGTATAATTCCTGTGATACTGGCGTATAATTCCCGTGATACTGCCGTATAATTTCAGTGATACTGGCGTATAATTCCTGTGATACTGGCGTATAATTCCTGTGATACTGGCGTATAATTCCTGTGATATTGCCGTATAATTCCTGTGATACTGGCGTATAATTCCCGTGATACTGGCGTATAATTCCCGTGATACTGGCGTATAATTCCTGTGATACTGACGTATAATTCCTGTGATACTGGTGTATAATTCCTGTGATACTGGTGTATAATTCCTGTGATACTGGCGTACTGGCGTATAATTCCTGTGATACTGGCGTATATTTCCTGTGATATTACCGTATAATTCCAGTGATATTCCCGTATAATTCCCGTGATACTGGCGTATAATTCCCGTGATACTGGCGTATAATTCCTGTGATACTGGCGTATAATTCCTGTGATACTGGCGTATAATTCCTGTGATACTGGCGTATATTTCCTGTGATACTGCCGTATAATTCCTGTGATACTGGCGTATAATTCCTGTGATAATGCTGTATAATACCAGTGATAATGCCATATAATTCCTGTGATACTGCCATATAATTCCTGTGATGTCGTATAATCCCTGTGATATTGCAGTATAATTCCTGTGATACTGGCGGATAATTCCTGTGATACTGGTGTATAATTCCTGTGATACTGGTGTATAATTCCAGTGATATTGTCGTATAATTCCTGTGATACTGGTGTATAATTCCTGTGATACTGGCGTATATTTTCTGTGATACTGGTGTATAATTCCTGTGACACTGGCGTATAATTCCTGTGACACTGGCGTATATTTCCTGTGATACTGGCGTATAATTCCTGTGATACTGCCGTATAATTCCTGTGATACTGGCGTATAATTCCCGTGATACTGGCGTATAATTCCCGTGATACTGGCGTATAATTCCCGTGATACTGGCGTATAATTCCTGTGATACTGGTGTATAATTCCTGTGATACTGGTGTATAATTCCTGTGATACTGGTGTATAATTCCTGTGATACTGGCGTATAATTCCTGTGATACTGGCGTATATTTCCTGTGATATTGCCGTATAATTCCAGTGATATTGCCGTATAATTCACGTGATACTGGCGTATAATTCCCGTGATACTGCCTTATAATTCCTGTGATACTGGCGTATAATTCCTGTGATACTGGCGTATATTTCCTGTGATACTGCCGTATAATTCCTGTGATACTGCCGTATAATTCCTGTGATATTGCCGTATAATACCAGTGATAATGCCATATAATTCCTGTGATACTGCCATATAATTCCTGTGATGTTGTCGTATAATCCCTGTGATATTGCAGTATAATTCCTGTGATACTGGTGTATAATTCCTGTGATACTGGCGTATAATTCCTGTGATACTGGCGTATAATTCCTGTGGTACTGGCGTATAATTCCTGTGATACTGACGTATAATTCCTGTGATACTGCCGTATAATTCCTGTGATACTGGCGTATAACTCCTGTGATACTGTCGTATAATTCCTGTGATGTTGTCGTATAATCCCTGTGATGTTGCCGTATAATTCCTGTGATACTGGCATATAATTCCTGTGATACTGTCGTATAATTCCTGTGATACTGGAGTATAATTCCTGTGATACTGGTGTATTATTCCTGTGATACTGGCGTATAATTCCAGTGATATTGTCGTATAATTCCTGTGATACTGGTGTATAATTCCTGTGATACTGGCGTATATTTCCTGTGATACTGGTGTATAATTCCTGTGACACTGGCGTATAATTCCTGTGACACTGGCGTATATTTCCTGTGATACTGGCGTATAATTCCTGTGATACTGCCGTATAATACCTGTGATACTGGCGTATAATTCCTGTGATACTGGCGTATAATTCTTGTGATACTGGCGTATAATTCCCGTGATACTGGCGTATAATTCCTGTGATACTGGCGTATAATTCCTGTAATACTGGTGTATAATTCCTGTGATACTGGCGTACTGGCGTATAATTCCTGTGATACTGGCGTATATTTCCTGTGATATTGCCGTATAATTCCAGTGATATTGCCGTATAATTCCCGTGATACTGGAGTATAATTCCCGTGATACTGGCGTATAATTCCCGTGATACTGGCGTATAATTCCCGTGATACTGCTGTATAATTTCAGTGATACTGGTGTATAATTCCTGTGATACTGGCGTATAATTCCTGTGATACTGGCGTATAATTCCTGTGATATTGCCGTATAATTCCAGTGATATTGCCGTATAATTCCCGTAATTCTGGCGTATAATTCCCGTGATACTGGCGTATAACTCCTGTGATACTGGTGTATAATTCCTGTGATACTGGTGTATAATTCCCGTGATACTGGCGTATAATTCCTGTGATACTGGCGTATAATTCCCGTGATACTGGCGTATAATTCCTGTGATACTGGCGTATAATTCCTGTGATACTGGCGTATAATTCCTGTGATACTGGCGTATAATTCCCGTGATACTGCCGTATAATTTCAATGATACTGGCGTATAATTCCTGTGATACTGGCGTATAATTCCTGTGATACTGGCGTATAATTCCTGTGATATTGCCGTATAATTCCTGTGATACTGGCGTATAATTCCCGTGATACTGGCGTATAATTCCCGTGATACTGGCGTATAATTCCTGTGATACTGACGTATATTTCCTGTGATACTGGTGTATAATTCCTGTGATACTGGTGTATAATTCCTGTGATACTGGCGTACTGGCGTATAATTCCTGTGATACTGGCGTATATTTCCTGTGATATTACCGTATAATTCCAGTGATATTCCCGTATAATTCCCGTGATACTGGCGTATAATTCCCGTGATACTGGCGTATAATTCCTGTGATACTGGCGTATAATTCCTGTGATACTGGCGTATAATTCCTGTGATACTGGCGTATAATTCCTGTGATACTGCCGTATAATTCCTGTGATACTGGCGTATAATTCCTGTGATATTGCTGTATAATACCAGTGATAATGCCATATAATTCCTGTGATACTGCCATATAATTCCTGTGATGTTGTCGTATAATCCCTGTGATATTGCAGTATAATTCCTGTGATACTGGCGGATAATTCCTGTGATACTGGTGTATAATTCCTGTGATACTGGTGTATAATTCCAGTGATATTGTCGTATAATTCCTGTGATACTGGTGTATAATTCCTGTGATACTGGCGTATATTTTCTGTGATACTGGTGTATAATTCCTGTGACACTGGCGTATAATTTCTGTGACACTGGCGTATATTTCCTGTGATACTGGCGTATAATTCCTGTGATACTGCCGTATAATTCCTGTGATACTGGCGTATAATTCCCGTGATACTGGCGTATAATTCCCGTGATACTGGCGTATAATTCCTGTGATACTGGCGAATAATTCCTGTGATACTGGTGTATAATTCCTGTGATACTGGTGTATAATTCCTGTGATACTGGTGTATAATTCCTGTGATACTGGCGTATAATTCCTGTGATACTGGCGTATATTTCCTGTGATATTGCCGTATAATTCCAGTGATATTGCCGTATAATTCCCGTGATACTGGCGTATAATTCCCGTGATACAGCCTTATAATTCCTGTGATACTGGCGTATAATTCCTGTGATACTGGCGTATATTTCCTGTGATACTGCCGTATAATTCCTGTGATACTGCCGTATAATTCCTGTGATATTGCCGTATAATACCAGTGATAATGCCATATAATTCCTGTGATACTGCCATATAATTCCTGTGATGTTGTCGTATAATCCCTGTGATATTGCAGTATAATTCCTGTGATACTGGTGTATAATTCCTGTGATACTGGCGTATAATTCCTGTGATACTGGCGTATAATTCCTGTGGTACTGGCGTATAATTCCTGTGATACTGACGTATAATTCCTGTGATACTGCCGTATAATTCCTGTGATACTGGCGTATAACTCCTGTGATACTGTTGTATAATTCCTGTGATGTTGTCGTATAATCCCTGTGATGTTGCCGTATAATTCCTGTGATACTGGCATATAATTCCTGTGATACTGTCGTATAATTCCTGTGATACTGGAGTATAATTCCTGTGATACTGGTGTATTATTCCTGTGATACTGGCGTATAATTCCAGTGATATTGTCGTATAATTCCTGTGATACTGGTGTATAATTCCTGTGATACTGGCGTATATTTCCTGTGATACTGGTGCATAATTCCTGTGACACTGGCGTATAATTCCTGTGACACTGGCGTATATTTCCTGTGATACTGGCGTATAATTCCTGTGATACTGCCGTATAATACCTGTGATACTGGCGTATAATTCCTGTGATACTGGCGTATAATTCTTGTGATACTGGCGTATAATTCCCGTGATACTGGCGTATAATTCCTGTGATACTGGCGTATAATTCCTGTAATACTGGTGTATAATTCCTGTGATACTGGCGTACTGGCGTATAATTCCTGTGATACTGGCGTATATTTCCTGTGATATTGCCGTATAATTCCAGTGATATTGCCGTATAATTCCCGTGATGCTGGAGTATAATTCCCGTGATACTGGCGTATAATTCCTGTGATACTGGCGTATAATTCCTGTGATACTGGCGTATATTTCCTGTGATACTGCCGTATAATTCCTGTGATACTGGCGTATAATTCCTGTGATATTGCCGTATAATACCATTGATAATGCCATATAATTCCTGTGATACTGCCATATAATTCCTGTGATGTTGTTGTATAATCCCTGTGATATTGCAGTATAATTCCTGTGATACTGGTGTATAATTCCTGTGATACTGTCGTATAATCCCTGTGATGTTGCCGTATAATTCCTGTGATACTGGCATATAATTCCTGTGATACTGGCGTATAATTCCTGTGATACTGGCGTATAATTCCTGTGATACTGGTGTATAATTCCTGTGATACTGGTGTATAATTCCCGTGATACTGGCGTATAATTCCTGTGATACTGGCGTATAATTCCCGTGATGCTGGCGTATAATTCCTGTGATACTGGCGTATAATTCCTGTGATACTGGCGTATAATTCCTGTGATACTGGCGTATAATTCCCGTGATACTGCCGTATAATTTCAGTGATACTGGCGTATAATTCCTGTGATACTGGCGTATAATTCCTGTGATACTGGCGTATAATTCCTGTGATATTGCCGTATAATTCCTGTGATACTGGCGTATAATTCCCGTGATACTGGCGTATAATTCCCGTGATACTGGCGTATAATTCCTGTGATACTGACGTATAATTCCTGTGATACTGGTGTATAATTCCTGTGATACTGGTGTATAATTCCTGTGATACTGGCGTACTGGCGTATAATTCCTGTGATACTGGCGTATATTTCCTGTGATATTACCGTATAATTCCAGTGATATTCCCGTATAATTCCCGTGATACTGGCGTATAATTCCCGTGATACTGGCGTATAATTCCTGTGATACTGGCGTATAATTCCTGTGATACTGGCGTATAATTCCTGTGATACTGGCGTATAATTCCTGTGATACTGCCGTATAATTCCTGTGATACTGGCGTATAATTCCTGTGATATTGCTGTATAATACCAGTGATAATGCCATATAATTCCTGTGATACTGCCATATAATTCCTGTGATGTTGTCGTATAATCCCTGTGATATTGCAGTATAATTCCTGTGATACTGGCGGATAATTCCTGTGATACTGGTGTATAATTCCTGTGATACTGGTGTATAATTCCAGTGATATTGTCGTATAATTCCTGTGATACTGGTGTATAATTCCTGTGATACTGGCGTATATTTTCTGTGATACTGGTGTATAATTCCTGTGACACTGGCGTATAATTCCTGTGACACTGGCGTATATTTCCTGTGATACTGGCGTATAATTCCTGTGATACTGGCGTATAATTCCTGTGATACTGGCGTATAATTCCCGTGATACTGGCGTATAATTCCCGTGATACTGGCGTATAATTCCTGTGATACTGGCGAATAATTCCTGTGATACTGGTGTATAATTCCTGTGATACTGGTGTATAATTCCTGTGATACTGGTGTATAATTCCTGTGATACTGGCGTATAATTCCTGTGATACTGGCGTATATTTCCTGTGATATTGCCGTATAATTCCAGTGATATTGCCGTATAATTCCCGTGATACTGGCGTATAATTCCCGTGATACTGCCTTATAATTCCTGTGATACTGGCGTATAATTCCTGTGATACTGGCGTATATTTCCTGTGATACTGCCGTATAATTCCTGTGATACTGCCGTATAATTCCTGTGATATTGCCGTATAATACCAGTGATAATGCCATATAATTCCTGTGATACTGCCATATAATTCCTGTGATGTTGTCGTATAATCCCTGTGATATTGCAGTATAATTCCTGTGATACTGGTGTATAATTCCTGTGATACTGGCGTATAATTCCTGTGATACTGGCGTATAATTCCTGTGGTACTGGCGTATAATTCCTGTGATACTGACGTATAATTCCTGTGATACTGCCGTATAATTCCTGTGATACTGGCGTATAACTCCTGTGATACTGTCGTATAATTCCTGTGATGTTGTCGTATAATCCCTGTGATGTTGCCGTATAATTCCTGTGATACTGGCATATAATTCCTGTGATACTGTTGTATAATTCCTGTGATACTGGCGTATAATTCCTGTGATACTGGTGTATTATTCCTGTGATACTGGCGTATAATTCCAGTGATATTGTCGTATAATTCCTGTGATACTGGTGTATAATTCCTGTGATACTGGCGTATATTTCCTGTGATACTGGTGTATAATTCCTGTGACACTGGCGTATAATTCCTGTGACACTGGCGTATATTTCCTGTGATACTGGCGTATAATTCCTGTGATACTGCCGTATAATACCTGTGATACTGGCGTATAATTCCTGTGATACTGGCGTATAATTCTTGTGATACTGGCGTATAATTCCCGTGATACTGGCGTATAATTCCTGTGATACTGGCGTATAATTCCTGTAATACTGGTGTATAATTCCTGTGATACTGGCGTACTGGCGTATAATTCCTGTGATACTGGCGTATATTTCCTGTGATATTGCCGTATAATTCCAGTGATATTGCCGTATAATTCCCGTGATACTGGAGTATAATTCCCGTGATACTGGCGTATAATTCCTGTGATACTGGCGTATAATTCCTGTGATACTGGCGTATATTTCCTGTGATACTGCCGTATAATTCCTGTGATACTGGCGTATAATTCCTGTGATATTGCCGTATAATACCATTGATAATGCCATATAATTCCTGTGATACTGCCATATAATTCCTGTGATGTTGTTGTATAATCCCTGTGATATTGCAGTATAATTCCTGTGATACTGGTGTATAATTCCTGTGATACTGTCGTATAATCCCTGTGATGTTGCCGTATAATTCCTGTGATACTGGCATATAATTCCTGTGATACTGGCGTATAATTCTTGTGATACTGGCGTATAATTCCTGTGATACTGGTGTATAATTCCTGTGATACTGGCGTATAATTCCAGTGATACTGTTGTATAATTCCTGTGATACTGGTGTATAATTACTGTGATACTGGCGTATATTTCCTGTGATACTGGTGTATAATTCCTGTGATACTAGCGTATAATTCCAGTGATACTGTCGTATAATTCCTGTGATACTGGTGTATAATTCCTGTGACACTGGCGTATAATTCCTGTGACACTGGCGTATATTTCCTCTGATACTGGCGTATAATTCCTGTGATACTGGTGTATAATTCCTGTGATACTGGCGTATAATTCCTTTGATACTGGTGTATAATTCCTGTAATATTGCCGTATAATTCCAGTGATATTGCCGTATAATTCCTGTGATACTGGTGTTTAATTCCTCTGATATTGCCGTATAATTCCAGTGATAATGCCGTATAATTCCTGTGATACTGCCGTATAATTCCTGTGATACTGCCGTATAATTCCTGTGATATTGCCGTATAATACCAGTGATAATGCCATATAATTCCTGTGATACTGCCATATAATTCCTGTGATGTTGTCGTATAATCCCTGTGATATTGCAGTATAATTCCTGTGATACTGGTGTATAATTCCTGTGATACTGGCGTATAATTCCTGTGATACTGGCGTATAATTCCTGTGGTACTGGCGTATAATTCCTGTGATACTGACGTATAATTCCTGTGATACTGCCGTATAATTCCTGTGATACTGGCGTATAACTCCTGTGATACTGTCGTATAATTCCTGTGATGTTGTCGTATAATCCCTGTGATGTTGCCGTATAATTCCTGTGATACTGGCATATAATTCCTGTGATACTGTCGTATAATTCCTGTGATACTGGAGTATAATTCCTGTGATACTGGTGTATTATTCCTGTGATACTGGCGTATAATTCCAGTGATATTGTCGTATAATTCCTGTGATACTGGTGTATAATTCCTGTGATACTGGCGTATATTTCCTGTGATACTGGTGCATAATTCCTGTGACACTGGCGTATAATTCCTGTGACACTGGCGTATATTTCCTGTGATACTGGCGTATAATTCCTGTGATACTGGCGTATAATTCTTGTGATACTGGCGTATAATTCCCGTGATACTGGCGTATAATTCCTGTAATACTGGTGTATAATTCCTGTGATACTGGCGTACTGGCGTATAATTCCTGTGATACTGGCGTATATTTCCTGTGATATTGCCGTATAATTCCAGTGATATTGCCGTATAATTCCCGTGATACTGGAGTATAATTCCCGTGATACTGGCGTATAATTCCTGTGATACTGGCGTATAATTCCTGTGATACTGGCGTATATTTCCTGTGATACTGCCGTATAATTCCTGTGATACTGGCGTATAATTCCTGTGATATTGCCGTATAATACCATTGATAATGCCATATAATTCCTGTGATACTGCCATATAATTCCTGTGATGTTGTTGTATAATCCCTGTGATATTGCAGTATAATTCCTGTGATACTGGTGTATAATTCCTGTGATACTGTCGTATAATCCCTGTGATGTTGCCGTATAATTCCTGTGATACTGGCATATAATTCCTGTGATACTGGCGTATAATTCCTGTGATACTGGCGTATAATTCCTGTGATACTGGTGTATAATTCCTGTGATACTGGTGTATAATTCCCGTGATACTGGCGTATAATTCCTGTGATACTGGCGTATAATTCCCGTGATACTGGCGTATAATTCCTGTGATACTGGCGTATAATTCCTGTGATACTGGCGTATAATTCCTGTGATACTGGCGTATAATTCCCGTGATACTGCCGTATAATTTCAGTGATACTGGCGTATAATTCCTGTGATACTGGCGTATAATTCCTGTGATATTGCCGTATAATTCCTGTGATACTGGCGTATAATTCCCGTGATACTGGCGTATAATTCCCGTGATACTGGCGTATAATTCCTGTGATACTGACGTATAATTCCTGTGATACTGGTGTATAATTCCTGTGATACTGGTGTATAATTCCTGTGATACTGGCGTACTGGCGTATAATTCCTGTGATACTGGCGTATATTTCCTGTGATATTACCGTATAATTCCAGTGATATTCCCGTATAATTCCCGTGATACTGGCGTATAATTCCCGTGATACTGGCGTATAATTCCTGTGATACTGGCGTATAATTCCTGTGATACTGGCGTATAATTCCTGTGATACTGGCGTATAATTCCTGTGATACTGCCGTATAATTCCTGTGATACTGGCGTATAATTCCTGTGATATTGCTGTATAATACCAGTGATAATGCCATATAATTCCTGTGATACTGCCATATAATTCCTGTGATGTTGTCGTATAATCCCTGTGATATTGCAGTATAATTCCTGTGATACTGGCGGATAATTCCTGTGATACTGGTGTATAATTCCTGTGATACTGGTGTATAATTCCAGTGATATTGTCGTATAATTCCTGTGATACTGGTGTATAATTCCTGTGATACTGGCGTATATTTTCTGTGATACTGGTGTATAATTCCTGTGACACTGGCGTATAATTCCTGTGACACTGGCGTATATTTCCTGTGATACTGGCGTATAATTCCTGTGATACTGGCGTATAATTCCTGTGATACTGGCGTATAATTCCCGTGATACTGGCGTATAATTCCCGTGATACTGGCGTATAATTCCTGTGATACTGGCGAATAATTCCTGTGATACTGGTGTATAATTCCTGTGATACTGGTGTATAATTCCTGTGATACTGGTGTATAATTCCTGTGATACTGGTGTATAATTCCTGTGATACTGGTGTATAATTCCTGTGATACTGGCGTATAATTCCTGTGATACTGGCGTATATTTCCTGTGATATTGCCGTATAATTCCAGTGATATTGCCGTATAATTCCCGTGATACTGGCGTATAATTCCCGTGATACTGCCTTATAATTCCTGTGATACTGGCGTATAATTCCTGTGATACTGGCGTATATTTCCTGTGATACTGCCGTATAATTCCTGTGATACTGCCGTATAATTCCTGTGATATTGCCGTATAATACCAGTGATAATGCCATATAATTCCTGTGATACTGCCATATAATTCCTGTGATGTTGTCGTATAATCCCTGTGATATTGCAGTATAATTCCTGTGATACTGGTGTATAATTCCTGTGATACTGGCGTATAATTCCTGTGATACTGGCGTATAATTCCTGTGGTACTGGCGTATAATTCCTGTGATACTGACGTATAATTCCTGTGATACTGCCGTATAATTCCTGTGATACTGGCGTATAACTCCTGTGATACTGTCGTATAATTCCTGTGATGTTGTCGTATAATCCCTGTGATGTTGCCGTATAATTCCTGTGATACTGGCATATAATTCCTGTGATACTGTTGTATAATTCCTGTGATACTGGAGTATAATTCCTGTGATACTGGTGTATTATTCCTGTGATACTGGCGTATAATTCCAGTGATATTGTCGTATAATTCCTGTGATACTGGTGTATAATTCCTGTGATACTGGCGTATATTTCCTGTGATACTGGTGTATAATTCCTGTGACACTGGCGTATAATTCCTGTGACACTGGCGTATATTTCCTGTGATACTGGCGTATAATTCCTGTGATACTGCCGTATAATACCTGTGATACTGGCGTATAATTCCTGTGATACTGGCGTATAATTCTTGTGATACTGGCGTATAATTCCCGTGATACTGGCGTATAATTCCTGTGATACTGGCGTATAATTCCTGTAATACTGGTGTATAATTCCTGTGATACTGGCGTACTGGCGTATAATTCCTGTGATACTGGCATATATTTCCTGTGATATTGCCGTATAATTCCAGTGATATTGCCGTATAATTCCCGTGATACTGGAGTATAATTCCCGTGATACTGGCGTATAATTCCTGTGATACTGGCGTATAATTCCTGTGATACTGGCGTATATTTCCTGTGATACTGCCGTATAATTCCTGTGATACTGGAGTATAATTCCTGTGATATTGCCGTATAATACCATTGATAATGCCATATAATTCCTGTGATACTGCCATATAATTCCTGTGATGTTGTTGTATAATCCCTGTGATATTGCAGTATAATTCCTGTGATACTGGTGTATAATTCCTGTGATACTGTCGTATAATCCCTGTGATGTTGCCGTATAATTCCTGTGATACTGGCATATAATTCCTGTGATACTGGCGTATAATTCTTGTGATACTGGCGTATAATTCCTGTGATACTGGTGTATAATTCCTGTGATACTGGCGTATAATTCCAGTGATACTGTTGTATAATTCCTGTGATACTGGTGTATAATTACTGTGATACTGGCGTATATTTCCTGTGATACTGGTGTATAATTCCTGTGATACTAGCGTATAATTCCAGTGATACTGTCGTATAATTCCTGTGATACTGGTGTATAATTCCTGTGACACTGGCGTATAATTCCTGTGACACTGGCGTATATTTCCTCTGATACTGGCGTATAATTCCTGTGATACTGGTGTATAATTCCTGTGATACTGGCGTATAATTCCTTTGATACTGGTGTATAATTCCTGTAATATTGCCGTATAATTCCAGTGATATTGCCGTATAATTCCTGTGATACTGGTGTTTAATTCCTCTGATATTGCCGTATAATTCCAGTGATAATGCCGTATAATTCCTGTGATACTGCCGTATAATTCCTGTGATACTGCCGTATAATTCCTGTGATATTGCCGTATAATACCAGTGATAATGCCATATAATTCCTGTGATACTGCCATATAATTCCTGTGATGTTGTCGTATAATCCCTGTGATATTGCAGTATAATTCCTGTGATACTGGTGTATAATTCCTGTGATACTGGCGTATAATTCCTGTGATACTGGCGTATAATTCCTGTGGTACTGGCGTATAATTCCTGTGATACTGACGTATAATTCCTGTGATACTGCCGTATAATTCCTGTGATACTGGCGTATAACTCCTGTGATACTGTCGTATAATTCCTGTGATGTTGTCGTATAATCCCTGTGATGTTGCCGTATAATTCCTGTGATACTGGCATATAATTCCTGTGATACTGTCGTATAATTCCTGTGATACTGGAGTATAATTCCTGTGATACTGGTGTATTATTCCTGTGATACTGGCGTATAATTCCAGTGATATTGTCGTATAATTCCTGTGATACTGGTGTATAATTCCTGTGATACTGGCGTATATTTCCTGTGATACTGGTGCATAATTCCTGTGACACTGGCGTATAATTCCTGTGACACTGGCGTATATTTCCTGTGATACTGGCGTATAATTCCTGTGATACTGCCGTATAATACCTGTGATACTGGCGTATAATTCCTGTGATACTGGCGTATAATTCTTGTGATACTGGCGTATAATTCCCGTGATACTGGCGTATAATTCCTGTAATACTGGTGTATAATTCCTGTGATACTGGCGTACTGGCGTATAATTCCTGTGATACTGGCGTATATTTCCTGTGATATTGCCGTATAATTCCAGTGATATTGCCGTATAATTCCCGTGATACTGGAGTATAATTCCCGTGATACTGGCGTATAATTCCTGTGATACTGGCGTATAATTCCTGTGATACTGGCGTATATTTCCTGTGATACTGCCGTATAATTCCTGTGATACTGGCGTATAATTCCTGTGATATTGCCGTATAATACCATTGATAATGCCATATAATTCCTGTGATACTGCCATATAATTCCTGTGATGTTGTTGTATAATCCCTGTGATATTGCAGTATAATTCCTGTGATACTGGTGTATAATTCCTGTGATACTGTCGTATAATCCCTGTGATGTTGCCGTATAATTCCTGTGATACTGGCATATAATTCCTGTGATACTGGCGTATAATTCCTGTGATACTGGCGTATAATTCCTGTGATACTGGTGTATAATTCCTGTGATACTGGTGTATAATTCCCGTGATACTGGCGTATAATTCCTGTGATACTGGCGTATAATTCCCGTGATACTGGCGTATAATTCCTGTGATACTGGCGTATAATTCCTGTGATACTGGCGTATAATTCCTGTGATACTGGCGTATAATTCCCGTGATACTGCCGTATAATTTCAGTGATACTGGCGTATAATTCCTGTGATACTGGCGTATAATTCCTGTGATATTGCCGTATAATTCCTGTGATACTGGCGTATAATTCCCGTGATACTGGCGTATAATTCCCGTGATACTGGCGTATAATTCCTGTGATACTGACGTATAATTCCTGTGATACTGGTGTATAATTCCTGTGATACTGGTGTATAATTCCTGTGATACTGGCGTACTGGCGTATAATTCCTGTGATACTGGCGTATATTTCCTGTGATATTACCGTATAATTCCAGTGATATTCCCGTATAATTCCCGTGATACTGGCGTATAATTCCCGTGATACTGGCGTATAATTCCTGTGATACTGGCGTATAATTCCTGTGATACTGGCGTATAATTCCTGTGATACTGGCGTATAATTCCTGTGATACTGCCGTATAATTCCTGTGATACTGGCGTATAATTCCTGTGATATTGCTGTATAATACCAGTGATAATGCCATATAATTCCTGTGATACTGCCATATAATTCCTGTGATGTTGTCGTATAATCCCTGTGATATTGCAGTATAATTCCTGTGATACTGGCGGATAATTCCTGTGATACTGGTGTATAATTCCTGTGATACTGGTGTATAATTCCAGTGATATTGTCGTATAATTCCTGTGATACTGGTGTATAATTCCTGTGATACTGGCGTATATTTTCTGTGATACTGGTGTATAATTCCTGTGACACTGGCGTATAATTCCTGTGACACTGGCGTATATTTCCTGTGATACTGGCGTATAATTCCTGTGATACTGGCGTATAATTCCTGTGATACTGGCGTATAATTCCCGTGATACTGGCGTATAATTCCCGTGATACTGGCGTATAATTCCTGTGATACTGGTGAATAATTCCTGTGATACTGGTGTATAATTCCTGTGATACTGGTGTATAATTCCTGTGATACTGGTGTATAATTCCTGTGATACTGGTGTATAATTCCTGTGATACTGGTGTATAATTCCTGTGATACTGGCGTATAATTCCTGTGATACTGGCGTATATTTCCTGTGATATTGCCGTATAATTCCAGTGATATTGCCGTATAATTCCCGTGATACTGGCGTATAATTCCCGTGATACTGCCTTATAATTCCTGTGATACTGGCGTATAATTCCTGTGATACTGGCGTATATTTCCTGTGATACTGCCGTATAATTCCTGTGATACTGCCGTATAATTCCTGTGATATTGCCGTATAATACCAGTGATAATGCCATATAATTCCTGTGATACTGCCATATAATTCCTGTGATGTTGTCGTATAATCCCTGTGATATTGCAGTATAATTCCTGTGATACTGGTGTATAATTCCTGTGATACTGGCGTATAATTCCTGTGATACTGGCGTATAATTCCTGTGGTACTGGCGTATAATTCCTGTGATACTGACGTATAATTCCTGTGATACTGCCGTATAATTCCTGTGATACTGGCGTATAACTCCTGTGATACTGTCGTATAATTCCTGTGATGTTGTCGTATAATCCCTGTGATGTTGCCGTATAATTCCTGTGATACTGGCATATAATTCCTGTGATACTGTTGTATAATTCCTGTGATACTGGAGTATAATTCCTGTGATACTGGTGTATTATTCCTGTGATACTGGCGTATAATTCCAGTGATATTGTCGTATAATTCCTGTGATACTGGTGTATAATTCCTGTGATACTGGCGTATATTTCCTGTGATACTGGTGTATAATTCCTGTGACACTGGCGTATAATTCCTGTGACACTGGCGTATATTTCCTGTGATACTGGCGTATAATTCCTGTGATACTGCCGTATAATACCTGTGATACTGGCGTATAATTCCTGTGATACTGGCGTATAATTCTTGTGATACTGGCGTATAATTCCCGTGATACTGGCGTATAATTCCTGTGATACTGGCGTATAATTCCTGTAATACTGGTGTATAATTCCTGTGATACTGGCGTACTGGCGTATAATTCCTGTGATACTGGCATATATTTCCTGTGATATTGCCGTATAATTCCAGTGATATTGCCGTATAATTCCCGTGATACTGGAGTATAATTCCCGTGATACTGGCGTATAATTCCTGTGATACTGGCGTATAATTCCTGTGATACTGGCGTATATTTCCTGTGATACTGCCGTATAATTCCTGTGATACTGGCGTATAATTCCTGTGATATTGCCGTATAATACCATTGATAATGCCATATAATTCCTGTGATACTGCCATATAATTCCTGTGATGTTGTTGTATAATCCCTGTGATATTGCAGTATAATTCCTGTGATACTGGTGTATAATTCTTGTGATACTGTCGTATAATCCCTGTGATGTTGCCGTATAATTCCTGTGATACTGGCATATAATTCCTGTGATACTGGCGTATAATTCCTGTGATACTGGCGTATAATTCCTGTGATACTGGTGTATAATTCCTGTGATACTGGCGTATAATTCCAGTGATACTGTTGTATAATTCCTGTGATACTGGTGTATAATTACTGTGATACTGGCGTATATTTCCTGTGATACTGGTGTATAATTCCTGTGATACTAGCGTATAATTCCAGTGATACTGTCGTATAATTCCTGTGATACTGGTGTATAATTCCTGTGACACTGGCGTATAATTCCTGTGACACTGGCGTATATTTCCTCTGATACTGGCGTATAATTCCTGTGATACTGGTGTATAATTCCTGTGATACTGGCGTATAATTCCTTTGATACTGGTGTATAATTCCTGTAATATTGCCGTATAATTCCAGTGATATTGCCGTATAATTCCTGTGATACTGGTGTTTAATTCCTCTGATATTGCCGTATAATTCCAGTGATAATGCCGTATAATTCCTGTGATACTGGCGTATAATTCCTATGATACTGGCGTATAATTCCTGTGATGTTGTCGTATAATCCCTGTGATATTGCCGTATAATTCCTGTGATACTGGTGTATAATTCCTGTGATATTGCCATATAATTCCTGTGATACTGGCGTACAATTCCAGTGATACTGTCGTATAATTCCTGTGATACTGGTGTATAATTCCTGTGATACTGGCGTATAATTCCTGTGATACTGGTGTATAATTCCCGTGATACTGGCGTACAATTCCAGTGATACTGTCGTATAATTCCTGTGATACTGGTGTATAATCCCTGTGATATTGCCGTATAATTCCTGTGATACTGGCGTATAATTCCTGTGATACTGGCGTATAATTCCCGTGATACTGGCGTATAATTACCGTGATACTGCCGTATAATTCCCGTGATACTGGCGTATAATTCCTGTGATACTGGCGTATAATTCCTGTGATACTGGCGTATAATTCCTGTGATACTGCCGTATAATTCCTGTGATACTGGCGTATAATTCCTGTGATACTGGCGTATAATTCCTGTGATTCTGGCGTATAATTCCTGTGATACTGGCGTATAATTCCTGTGATACTGGTGTATAATTCCTGTGATATTTCCGTATAAATTCCTGTGATACTGGCGTATAATTCCTGTGATACTGGTGTATAATTCCTCTGATGCTGGCATATAATTCCCGTGATACTGGCGTATAATTCCTGTGATATTGCTGTATAATTCCTGTGATACTGGCATATAATTCCGTGATACTGGTGTATAATTCCTGTGATACTGGCATATAATTCCCGTGATACTGGCGTATAATTCATGTGATACTGGCGTATAATTCCCGTGATACTGGCGTATAATTCCTGTGATATTGCCGTATAATTCCTGTGAAACTGGCGTATAATTCCAGTGATTCTGGTGTATAATTCCTGTGATACTGGTGTATAATTCCTGTGATACTGGCGTATAATTCCTGTGATACTGGCATATAATTCCAGTGATACTGGCGTATAATTCTCGTGATACTGACATATAATTCCAGTGATACTGGTGTATAATTCCCGTGATACTGGCGTGTAATTCCTGTGATACTGGCGTATAATTCCTGAGATACTGGCGTATAATTCCTGTGATATTGCCGTATAAATTCCTGTGATACTGGCATATAATTCCCGTGTTACTGACGTATAATTCTTGTGATACTTACGTATAATTCCTGTGATACTGGTGTATAATTCCTGTGATACTGACGTATAATTTCTGTGATACTGGTGTATAATTCCTGTGATACTGGTGTATAATTCCTGTGATACTGGTGTATAATTCCTGTGATACTGGTGTATAATTCCCGTGATACTGGCATATAATTCCTGTGATACTGGCGTATAATTCCTGTGATATTGGTGTATAATTCCTGTGATACTGGCATATAATTCCTGTGATACTGGCGTATAATTCCTGTGATACTGGCGTATTATTCCTGTGATACTGGCGTATATTTCCTGTGATACTGGCGTATAATTCCTGTGATATTGGTGTATAATTCCTGTGATACTGGCATATAATTCCTGTGATACTGGCGTATAATTCCTGTGATACTGGCGTATTATTCCTGTGATACTGGCATTTAATTCTTGTGATACTGGTGTATAATTCCTGTGATATTGCTGTATAATTCCTGTGATTCTGGTGTATAATTCCTGTGATACTGGCATATAATTCCTGTGATACTGGCGTATAATTCCTGTGATACTGGTGTATAATTCCAGTGATACTGGCGTATAATTCCTGTGATACTGCCATATATTTCCTGTGATATTTTCATATAATTCTCGGAATACTGGCGTATAATTTCTGTGATATTGCCGTATTATTCCAGTGATTTTGCCATATAATTCCAGTGATACTGGCATATAATTCCTGTGATACTGGCGTATAATTCCTGTGATATTGCCATATAATTCCTGTTATACTGGCGCATAATTCCTGTGATACTGGCTTATAATTCCTGTGATATTGCCGAATAATTCAAGTGATATTGTCATATAATTCCCGTAATATTGCCATATAATTCCCGTGATACTGGCGTATAATTTCTGTGATATTGCCGTATAATTCTCGGAATACTGGCGTACAATTCCTGTGATATTGCTGTATAATTCCTGTGATATTGCCATATAATTCCAGTGATATTGTCGTATAATTCCATTTAAATCCATACAATTCCGTATAAATCCAGTCCAGTGGTGCTGCCATATAAATTCAGTGGTGCTGTCCTGTGCTATATATTATTTACTCCAAATAAAGGGTTATTAATATTTAATCCAAATCATTTTTACAGGGTTTGCCCTGTGAGGTGTAGAGGTACGCTCTCCTCTGCCGCATATTGTGTTATATAACTCCAGAAAAATAATGGAGAACAAAAGTTTGGAGGATAAAATAGGAAAAGATCAAGAAGAACCACTTCCTCCTAGTGCTAAAGCTGCTGCCACTAGCCATGACATAGATGATGAAATGCCATCAACATCGTCTGCCAAGGCTGATGCCCAATGTGATAGTAGAGGGCATGTAAAATCCAAAAAGCCAAAGTTAAGTAAGAGACCCAAAAAATGAAATTTAAATGGTCTGAGGAGAAACGTAAACTTGCCAATATGCCATTTACGACACGAAGTGGCAAGAAACGGCTGAGGGCATGGCCTATGTTCATGACTAGTGGTTCAGCTTCATATGATGATGGCAGCCCTTATCCTCCCGCTAGAAAAATTAAAAGAGTTAAGCTGGAAAAAGCACAGAAAAGAACAGTGCGCTCTGAGATGGTATAACAAATCCCCAAGGAGAGTCCAAGTGTGTCGGCGGTTGCGATACCTGACCTTCCCAACACTGGATGGGAAGAGGTGGCTCCTTCCACCATTTGCACGCCCCCTGCAAGTGCTGGAAGGAGCACCCACAGTCCAGTTCCTGATATTGAAATTGAAGATGTCACTGTTGAAGTACACCAGGATGAGGATATGGGTGTTGCTGGCGCTGAGGAGGTAGTTGACGATGAGGATTCTGATGGTGATGTGGTTTGTTTGAATGATGCCCTGGGGGAGACACCTGTTGTCCGTGGGATGAAGAAGCCTATTGTGATTCCTGGGCAAAATACCAAAAAAGCCACCTCTTCAGTGTGGAACTATTTCTCCACAAATCCGGACAACAGGTGTCAAGCCGTGTGTTGCCTTTGTCAAGCTGTAATAAGTAGGGGTAAGGACATTAAACACCTTGGAACATCCTCCCTTATACGTCACCTGCAGCGCATTCATCATAAGTCAGTGTCAAGTTGTGAAACTTTGGGTAAGAGCGTAAGCAGTCCACTGACACCTAAATCCCTTCTTCCTCCTGTAACCAAGCTCCTGCAAGCCACACCACCAACTCCCTCAACGTCAATTTCCTCCTCAGTCAGGAACATCAGTAGTCCTGCAGGCCATGTCACTGTCAAGACTGAGGAGTCCTCTCCTTACCGGGATTCCTCCGGAAGATCCTTGAGTGTAACGCCTCCTGTTGCTGCTGCTGGCGCTGCTGTTGTTGCTGCTGGGAGTCGATTGTCATCCCAGAGGGGAAGTCAGAAGACCACTTGTACTACTTCCAGTGAGCAATTGACTGTCCAACAGTCCTTTGTGAGGAAGATACATATGACAGCAGTCACCCTGTTGCAAAGCGGATAACTGAGGCCTTGACACTTATGTTGGTGTTAGACGTGCGTCCGGTATCCGCCATTAGTGCAGTGGGATTTAGACAATTGATGGAGGTATTGTGTCCACGGTACCAAATCCTATCTAGGTTTCACTTCTCTAGGCAGGTGATACCAAGAATGTACAGAGACGTCGGAAAAAGTGTCGCCAGTGTCCTAAAAAATGCAGTTGTATCCAGTGTTCACTTAACCACGGACATGTGGACAAGTGGAGCAGGGCAGGGTCAGGACTATATGACTGTGACAGCCCACTGGGTAGATGTATTTACTCCTGCAGCAACAACAGGAGCGGTGGCACCAGTAGCAGCATCTCGCAAACGCCAACTCGTTCCTAGGCAGGCTACGCTTTGTATCACCGCTTTCCATAAGAGGCACACAGCTGACAACCTCTTACGGAAACTGAGGAACATCATCGCAGAATGGCTTACACCAATTGGACTCTCCTGGGGATTTGTGATATCGGACAATGCCACCAATATTGTGCGTGCATTACAACTGGGCAAATTCCAGCACGTCCCATGTTTTGCACATACAATTAATTTGGTGGTGCAGATTTTTTTTAAAAATGACAGGGGTATACAGGAGATGCTGTCGGTGGCCCGAACAATTGCGGGCCACTTTCAACAGTCTGCCACTGTGTGTCGAAGACTAGAGCACCAGCAAACACTCCTGATCCTGCCCCGCCATCATCTGAAGCAAGAGGTGGTAACGAGGTGGAATTCAACCCTCTATATGCTTCAGAGGATGGAGGAGCAGCAAAAGACCATTACGATATAGGCAAAGGAGGGGAATTGCACCTGACTCAAGCGCAGTGGAGAATGATTTCAACGTTGTGCAAGGTTCTGCAACCCTTTGAGCTTGCCACACGTGAAGTCAGTTCAGACACTGTCAGCTTGAGTCAGGTCATTCCCCTCATCAGGCTTTTGCAGAAGCAGCTGGAGAAATTGAAGGAGGAGCTAAGATGGAGCGATTCCGCTAAGTATGTGGGACTTGTGAATGGAGCCCTTCATTCGCTTTGCCAGGATTCAAGGGTGGTCAATCTGTTGAAATCAGAACACTACATTTTGGCCACCGTGCTCGATCCTAGGTTTAAAGCCTACGTTGTATCTCTCTTTCCGGCAGACACAAGTCTGCAGAGGTTCAAAGACCTGCTGATGAGAAAATTGTCAAGTCAAGCAGAACATGACCCGTCAACATCTCCTCCTTCAATTTCTCCTACCACTGGGGCTGCCAGGAAAAGGATAAGATTTCCTAACCCACCCATTGGCGGTGATGCAGGGCAGTCTGGAGCGAGTGCTGACATCTGGTCCGGATTGAAGGACCTGCCAACAATTACTGACATGTCGTCTACTGTCACTGCATATGATTCTGTCACCATTGAAAGAATGGTGGAGGATTATATGAGTGACAGCATCCAAGTAGGCACGTCAGACAGTCCGTACGTATACTGGCAGGAAAAAGAGGCAATTTGGAGGCCCTTGTACAAACTGGCTTTATTTTACCTAAGTTGTCCCCAGTCCAGTGTGTACTCCGAAAGAGCCAGTTTGTGCAAGGAGAGATTGACTGCTTCTTTTTTGGTGGGGGCCCAAACCAGCCAATCATTTCAGCCACAGTCGTGTGGCAGACCCTGTCGCTGAAATGATGGGTTTGTTAAAGTGTGCATGTCCTGTTTATACAACATAAGGGTGGGTGGGAGGGCCCAAGGACAATTCCATCTTGCACCTCTTTTTTTCTTTGCTGTTTGGGGACTATTTTTATTAAGTGCCATCCTCTCTGACACTGCAGTGCCACTCCTAGATGGGCCAGGTGTTTGTGCCCAGGGCCGTCTTAACAGCAGTGTAGGCCCTGGGCACAGCAATGCACTGGGCCCCCTACCCATCCACCAGTGGCAGGGGTGGGGGGGTGCTATCAGCGGCGGCTTTGATGTCCTGTGGGCGGTAGTGGGTGTTCTATCTTCTGCTCAGCATGTAGGTCCTGGAGCAGAAATTTTTGCTAATTACTCCTTTACTGCACAGATGGGGTGGGAGGGAGGACACTTAGCTGTAGAAGGGGGCATTGGGCTGAATGAAGGGGCCCCGGTATATGGCTTCCATGGTGGTAGGGGGTGTTAAAATACATAGGGGAGGGGTGGATAGTGGAGTGGGCTTAATATTCATAATTTTCTGGTGGGAGGGCAGCCGGCTTGACTGCAGATATCTCAAGTTCCTGGAAAAAGATTTCTTAGCTGTGAATGGGATTTAAAACTAGAGAGTCCCAACTTTCAGGAGGTATTGGGTGTGAAGATACGGATTCTCTGATCACTCAGGTAAACAGTTTAGTAAAGTGGCAAATGCCCTTTATTGTAAAAATACACACACAGTACACAAAACAGTAACTATTACATGCCAGGATGGTATCTTACCTACTAGGTTCCCACAATAGTATAGGATTACAGATGTGTGAGGGAGTATCTGTATAGCAGAGCCAACAAGTCTGCACTCCCAGGAAAAGCTTGTCATCCAGTGTCCACAATGCATTCAGACACAATCCTCACTCAGCACACTGGCAGCCTCGTCCTCAGTGCACGTCCAGTAGCCTCTTGAAACCAGCAGACCCCAATGATGCTTCTAGGCCTCCGCACACTGGAAGTGCTATCCTACCAGTAGCTTTCAGAAGCCATACACCTTATTCCTCTCAGGTCAGGAACTCCACTCTCTCTTTTAAAAATCCCACCAATTCCTCTAGGTGTAGACCTGCCTTCCAGGGCTGTCCAAGACGTGGCGCTCTCTGCTTATTGGAGCTGCAGAGTAAGGGGTGGATATGGCTGGGAAAAGGCCAGGTTCATCGCAGGGTAACACCTGCTGTTGTCCTGTAACATGTCTATACATATCTACTAAAAGAACAATGGATGCTAATTAGGTTATCCCTCCTCCAAGTATCAGATAGTGTCCATTCACCACCAGATTGATCCCCTTTATAGCAGACAAGGTATTCCAGCTGCTATTTGTCTGTGAAATCCTCTGGCAGATAACTATTCCTATAAACAACTACACACATTGAACACAGTATAACCAAATAAACTGCATAGTCCAAATATAACATATAAAATATAACTGTACAATATAATAACACAACACAATACAATCATATATATATATATATATATACACATCTTCATATGCATTCTGTACAAAACATCAGGCTAGAGATAATATTCCCTGATAAACACAAACACATATAACAGAGGGATGATGTTTCACAATAATATGTGATGTCCAGTTCTATTGTGAATCCAGGCAGCATGCAGTATAGGTGATAACACAGTTCTGTCCTGTCTCTTTACACTAACGCACTGAACCCAGAAACAGGCTGGCAAAAAGTACTCCTCATGAGCCAGCTGGGGCTGCGTCCGTTACATAAAGTACTCCTCATGAGCCAGCTGGGGCTGCATCCGTTACATAAAGTACTCCTCATGAGCCAGCTGGGGCTGCATCCGTTACATAAAGTACTCCTCATGAGCCAGCTGGGGCTGCGTCCGTTACATAAAGTACTCCTCATGAGCCAGCTGGGGCTGCGTCCGTTACATAAAGTACTCCTCATGAGCCAGCTGGGGCTGCGTCCGTTACATAAAGTACTCCTCATGAGCCAGCTGGGGCTGCGTCCGTTACATAAAGTACTCCTCATGAGCCAGCTGGGGCTGCGTCCGTTACATAAAGTACTCCTCATGAGCCAGCTGGGGCTGCGTCCGTTACATTGGGTACTTGGGGATCAGAGTTCAGGAACCAGAGCAATTCACCAACGAAAATATAAAACTGTATACCAGGCGTGTGGTGCTGGAGCAGGGACCAGCTGCTGGAAGGCTGATATCTCTGGTTCTGGGCATAGTAGAGACAAGCTGCCAGTGTCCAATGAAAGGGGAGAGTCACAGCTTTTGGTCTATACACTCAGAAAAACTCTAAGTCAGACAGAACCGGAGATATTTGGCTGGGAAGAGCAATAAACAGGCTTAGATGGGGACCACTGCTTTGAAGTCAGATATCTCTGGTTCCACTTCCTCAGGGGCGATTTTCAAAAATCTGGTACCCCTGGAAAGAGGGGACCCTCAGCTATCTGCTTAAGGCCCTTATACAGCTGGAGCCCTTGGGAAAGAGCCCATTAAGCCCATACAAAAAAACAGCCCTGTTTGTGCTGCACACTTGTTTCGCTTAGCTTAGTCATACAGCCACCTCAGTGCAACTTTTAGGCCTAAAAACATTGGCCCTCATTCCGAGTTGTTCGCTCGCTAGCTGCTTTTAGTGCACACGCTAAGCCGCCGCCCTCTGGGAGTGTATCTTAGCTTAGCAGAATAGCGAACGAAAGATTAGCAGAACTGCTAATAAATAATTCCCTGCAGTTTCTGAGTAGCTCCAGACCTACTCACAGATTGCGATCACCTCGGTCCGTTTAGTTCCTGGTTTGACGTCACATACACGCACTGCGTT